>NC_067483.1:18165449-18465449 GCF_947179515.1 Apodemus sylvaticus
TTTATGTATTCCATTAATTTTCATGTTGTTTCTCAAGAATTTTAAAGGCTCTTTTCTGTATTTTACAATGGATGACTTGATCCAAACCTCCCTCCTTTTTTCCCTCCCTCCCTCTTCCCTTCCTCTCTTCCTGTCTCCCTGTCTCCCTTCCTCTCTCCCTCCCACCCTCCATCCTCCTTCCCACCCCCTTCCCTCTCCTCTCTCTCTTTGGAAATGTTAAAGAACCAACTATCTGGAATTATCTTAGTTTTCATCATTTTCTGATAGCTTCCCCAGCTACAGAGTCCTAGGCAATTTCAGTATCTAGAGTCAGGATCTATATTATTTTTGAAATACTTTCTTGGATCATAGGTTTACATAAAATTTCTATCTAACTATTTTATTTTTATCTTTCACAGACTCCAGTTTGCACATATTTTAGCTTCTTTGCTTTCTCTATTTCTGTTCTATGTGACCTTTTCACCCTATATTTTGCTCTTGTTTTCTAGGCTGTTCTTATAGCTCTTCTCTACGCCCATATTGTACTTTACCCTGCAGGCAACACGTTTACTCTCATTTCAGGGAAGAATTATTTCTTTCAATAAATTCATTTCCTGGTTTAAGACAAAGATACTTACACACCTTCCTTTTTGTTGTTCACATCTATGCTAAATCATGACTCAGGACATCGTTCACGTCCCTTTTCCTTCTTGATGTCGCTATCTGGGCTGCAGGCTTCTCCTGTGGGTGTCTTGCTGGCAGGGTTCTCAGCAGCTGAGAAGTGCTGATCTTACTGCTTCCCTCCTGCTGTTTTTCAAGATATCACTCAGACTTCATTATTCATGTTCAAATTTCCCTATGTTCATATTCTTGGGCTATTTTAGTGTCTAGATTTAGAGTTTATTTTATTTTTGAAAATTTAATAGATTTTAAAGTCATCCGTTCTCTGTGTGCTTAACTATGTAAAATATTCAGACTAAAGTTGAATGACATGTTATGAAAATTATGGAGGGTGGGGGGGTGCCATATTTTGTTTTACTTGGCTCAAGACTGCCATCTTCTGTTCATGTAGATAAGTGCAGTTTTAGAGAGGGTGTGCTGGGAATGGTGATAATAGTTCATATATAATGTTACAGGGTAAAGACCCAAAGACCATGCAACATGATCAAAGCCCAAATCTAGAGTCTGTGTTAAGTCAGCCAGTGATTTCCTGAGGAATGAATTTTCTTATAGAGTAGCTTTAAATGCATTTTACAGAAGCTTTTAAAGGCAAAGAAGACAGGGAAATGGCATCTTGGTTGGCAGTTGCAGGGGAAGCTAAAGTAAGCAAGCAGATTGACAGAAGCCAAAACCTATGCTGGGTGCTAGAAAACCTGAGTTTCTAAAACAGGGTTGTGTACTTTCCCATGGTATTTCTCACAGGAGAAGTAGAAAAGAGGGTAATTAGTTAAACCAAAGATGGGTCTAGCTGAGACAAGATGGAGGAATCTTTCCCTCCTCACTCATTTATTTAAATGTGTGCATGTGCGTGTGTGTGTGTGTGTGTGTGTGTGTGTGTGTGTGTATTTTCTTATTACTACTGTTTTTGGTGAAGTATACTTACTAAAATTTGTAATTAAGTGGGTTCAGTCCTATCACAAGAATAAATATTGGTAAAGGGACTCTAAAATTCCATTTAACAATTTTCTAGTTGTTTTTAGAAGAATCCATATGAAATAAGTAGTAAATTTAACAAGAGAGAATTCATAAAGGTGGTTAGTGTGCTATCTCCTACACAAGGTTACTTTACTTACCATCAAGAATTTTGCAAATTCAATCTGTCAATTAATTCATAACACTACAGTTTAGTAGAAACTGTCTATTGGTATAGTGTTGCATATATCTCATTAGGATGACGCAGATTTAATGATTTAAAAAAATAAACCTTGAATCAGATCCATTGCTGTACTTTAGTGTAACTGCCCGCAGTTACATTGAACGGGTTACCTGGAAGGGAAGCTGGGGATGTATGGGAAGGTGGCAAAAAAGAGACAGAGACCAAGCTAGCACCTGCTATTCAAGGTCTCAAAGTTTAATGAAGAACTCCCGATATGTATAGGCAGGGGGAAAAAGTCTGAAAGCTTCTCAGCAGAATCAGTTTAGTTGCTCCACAGGTGGCTAGTGTTTTTCAGGAAACTGCAGATCCTTGAAGAACAATAGGCTTCACCTTTGTCTGAGCACTCCACCCTAGGTGGAGGGGATTATGGTTGACACAGGAGTTCCCACTCAAAGGCTGGGAGAGGAACGTCACAGTGGTCTATGTCAAGTTCCTGCCAGCCTCAATAAGGCTCTCTACACTTTAGTAGCATTTACTGTGAATCTAATATAAAGTAGATTTGTTGAGTACATGATAGAAAGATCCCAGACTGATTCATAATATCAAAAATAAACAAACAAAAAGTATAAAGGACTTATTAATGAATCTAATCAAGGTGTGTGTGTGTGTGTGTGTGTGTGTGTGTGTGAAAGAGAGAGAGAGAGAGAACAAGAGAGAGGGAGAGGGAGAGAGGGAGAAGAAGAAGGGAGAGTTGGAGAGGGGGAGGGGAGAGGGAGAAGAAGAAGGGAGAGTTGGAGAGGGGGAGGGGAGAGGGAGAAGAAGAAGGGAGAGTTGGAGAGGGGGAGGGGAGAGGGAGAAGAAGAAGGGAGAGTTGGAGAGGGGGAGGGGAAAGGGAGGGGTAGGGTGCAGGGGAGGGGGAGGGGGAGGGGGGAAAGAGTCTTAGTCAATGTCCTATTTCTGTGAAGAGACACCATGACCAAGGGAAATCTTATAAAAGAAAGCATTTAGGAAAGCATTTAGTTGGGACTTGTTTACAGTTTTAGAGGTTTAGTCTATTATCAGCATGGTGGTAAACAAGGCGGTAAGCATGGTGGCATGCAGGCAGTCTTGGTGCTGGAGAAGGAATTGAAAGCTCTATATCTGAATCCTCAGGCAGCAGAAAGAGAGAAATTCTGGATTTAGAATGGATTATTTGAAACCTCAAAGCCCACCCAACCCAGTAACACACTTCCTCCCCTAAGCCCACACCTACTAATCTGTCAAATACTGCCATTCCCTTTGAGCCTTTTGGATCCATTTTCATTCAAACCACCACAGTGACGAACTACACTGATATGGAAATACTAAAATATGTGTGTCGTTGGATGTGGTGGTATGTGCTGCAAGCTCAGTCAGTGCTCAGGAGAATGAGGTAGGCAAAATACAAATTGGAGAGAGAGAGAGAGCTTGTTTCCAAATATAGAATAAAATATGAAACATAGCTTCAAGCATAGCTTAAACACGGCCTCAAAGTGGAGAGTATGTAGCTACTCCCTAGGTAAAAAGACAGAGCATTTGCTGTCTTTTCTTTCTTTTCTTTTCTTTCTTTCTTTCTTTCTTTCTTTCTTTCTTTCTTTCTTTCTTTCTTTCTTTCTTTCTCTTTCCTTCCTTCTTTGTTTGTTTCTTCTTTGTTTGTTTCTTTTTTGTTTGTTTGTTTGTTTCTTTGTCTCTGTCTCTTTCTTTGTCTCTCTCTCTTTCTTTCTTTCTTTCTTTCTTTCTTTCTTTCTTTCTTTCTTTCTTTCTTTCTTTCTTTCTTTCTTTCTTTCTTTCTTTCTTTCTTTCTTTCTTTCTTTCTTTCTTTCTTTCCTATCTTTTTCTCTTTCTTTCTTTGAGACAGAGTCTCTCTGTGTAGCCCTGGCTGTCCTGGAACTCACTCTGTAGACCAGGCTGGCCTCGAACTCAGAAATCCACCTGCCTCTGCCTCCCAAGTGCTGGCATCAAAGGCATGCACCACCACTGTTTCTTTCAAATATCCACCTTCTGCCCTTTCCTAGTTCTGTCCTTCTTCCTCTTCAAAATATAATTGTTGTGCGGACTTGTAGCACTCTGGTTTAGCTTTGTTGCCTCGGAATTTCACATAAATAGAACCATGTCCTATGATTCTTTTATATCTAGCTACTTTAAAATATACTGGTTTTTAAAAATGAATCCACTTTACTTTCTGCAGTTTTCCATAGTTTGAATAGACCACACTTAATTGTTAAAATGTTGTTGATATACACTTGAATATGTTTGCCTTAAATCCTTGTGCACAGGACTTCTGGTGCCCTGCATAAATTTAGCTAGATGCATACTTGAGGTGGAATTACTAGTTCATGGGGTATATATGTTCATTTTCAATAGCATCTTCTGATCAGTGGAAGTGTTAAAATTTTGTGCAGCGCAATCTGGCAGCCTTTAGTATTATTACCCATGTGTTTGTGTGTCTCATTGTCGCCTAGTTACCAGCTCATAATGGAAATTTACACATGGCATCTGGAAGGAGTCAAGATTTGCTTTTCTCCATGTTTGTATCTGATGGGTTCAGTATTGTTTGTTGGAAAGTACATTCTTTCCCCATCGCTCTACAGCAATAGCTTCAATCAAGTGTGCACATGTGACTCTGTGCTGGCCCCACCCTTCATCCGTCTGACAAGCTTAGTTAGGAACAGGTTTTGCAGTCTGATAGGATAGCTGGCCCCTGTTCCTTCCTACTCTTAAAGAGCAGTATGCATACTCTTGGCCCTTTCCTTATTCTTATAAATTTGACATCACAGTGCCACTGTTTTGAAAAATAAATTTTGGAATTGTGTCTGAGATTGCAATGATAAGTTTGGACAAAATGGATATCTTGAAGTGATGGAATTTTCCAAACCATAAATTAAACACAAGAATTATTTGTATGTTTTCCTTTAAAAGGTTTATATAGCTTTTGAATTTCAACAAAAATAGTATTGATTTTTAAATTTTGTTTTGAAGGTTAACAGATAAAATTGCATGTATTATATGGGCAGGCTACTCTGACTCCCTTCCCTGCCCTAGATTTCTGAGTATTGGAACTGCAGGTATTATATTGTATCCAGCCTTGAATAGCTGTTTGATGTTTTAAAAATTATGTTAAATTTTCTAATGTATGTTATTAGTATATTTGATTTTTATATTGATCTTACTTTAACTAATTAAATTATGTTAACATTTTCTAATATATGTTATTAGCATATTTGGTTTTTATATTGATCTTACTTTAACTAATCATTCTAAATTTGTCCTTTATTTATATGTTTGTCTCAATTTTTTGTGAGTATAATTGTAATTTTTTCTTTAAATAATTAACTAATTAATTGATCAATTAACTAACATCCATAGTGTACTTGTGAGTACATACCATTTTGAATGGAGATAGTGATGGTGTGGGCAGCCTTTGGTTTCTTTTTATTGTGTATATGAATAATATTTAGTGCCCATTAGGATCAGAGTTCTTTCTTTTAGATTCTGTGTATCAACCTAAGTTATCTGAGGAAAAACATTTCAGTAAGCAAATTTTCATTGTGAACATACTTATGTATAATTACAATGATAAGCATAAAAATCTTACATTTCAGAAATCTTTCAAGTCACATTTCAGTTTAATTTCCTTGTTTGGATCACAAATAGATAACAGTTTTCTTTCTATATATTTCTGCCTCCCTACAAACACTCCCAAGGGACATGAAAGATGATAAGCTCCTTGCACAGTGTGTAAAAAATAACACAAATCTATATCCAAAGAGAATTATTATAGGTCTTCTTAAATCAAAAATTTATGTAAAATAATATATATATATATATATATATATATATATATATATATATAAGAATCACTGAAGAATTTTGTAATTTTTGCAAAAGCAATGTTGTGTTTGAAACACATGTTAAACATGTTTGTCTTAGGTTAAGTACCTTAGAATCAAAGCCGAGGACACTCATTATTGTTCTTTCAATTTTTCAGAGGGAGAAGATTCTTCTTTGAGAAATGCAAGTCAGAGCAAGGGGAATCATTAATCAGTAGTGTGTTTTCTCTGGAGATTTGATTCTCTGATACCACAGAGCAAGATTGGAACCAAGACTATGTGACAGTTAGTGGGTGGAGTGGTTTTGTTTTATGTAAAAATTGTTATGGATTCATACATGTGTGTTATATATGTATGCATTTGGTCACCCCCATTTCCCTTGGTCACTCCTCTTCTTCATCCACTATGCCCTGTTCACAGCTCTCTCTCTCTCTATTCAAGTCTTGTTTTTGGGAATTTGTAGCTAGATGGAATCATTTTAGTGCCCACTAGTTTATGCTGGGAACAAAGAAACTTATTCTAAGTGTTACCATTTTGTTTTCAGACTCCATTTAATCTTAGGGAGAAACTAAACTCAAGGCTCCAGACTCCAGGGGAGCTGTGAACTTCCTAATAAAATAGCTGAACAGCTTCTGTTGTAAGCTCTTGAGTCCAGACATCTCAGAGACAATTTATAAAGAGATAGTTGTCTGAGTCTATCTGTCTCAGGGATGACTCCTCCATCTTATTGGCAAGGTCAAACAAGTTCTTGTTCCCAGGCCTAGGAACGAATCCCTATCCCACTTCTCCAAGTGTTTTCTTTATTGTCTGTTTACTGGTAAAGAGTATAGAACGTGCTGTTCTCTAAAACATGGTGCATATGTTTAAGAATACATAACCAAGCTCTCATTGATGACATGCAGCTGACCAGTCCTTTGTCCCCTTATCACTGTGAATTCCGTACCCAATGCCTAGGGGAATGAATTAAGGACCTTGAAGCCAGGTGCCCTGGATACAGCCCGGTCTCCAACAGGTACTGCTTTGTTTAACACATAATGTCAACATTCAATTGGATAACACTGCAACTCACTCCCAATTGCCCTCTCACTTTGTGTTTCCATCTTTTAAAATTCTTGTACCATCTCCCTTAGGGGATCTAGTTCAGATCCTGAACTGCCTGCCTGCCTGAGTGCTCAGAAAATAAAGCTTTTGTCTCTGAAGTGAGTTTCCTTCACCTCTCCCTCAACCCAACATGTACAATAGGAATAGTTAGTTCCTGGTGAAGACAATGGTCAATGTGTGACTGTGTGTGTGAGTGGAGCACTAAAGGAGAGTAAATACAATCAGGGAATGGGAGATGCCATTAAGATGCATATAGACCAAGGAGTGGTGGGAACAGTTAGACCAGAGGCCAGAGAGGCAAAAGCAGAGGAAACATTTCTCTACAGGAAGAGTGGATCAGGAAAATACTCCTTCTGTTTCTATTTTGTGGAATAGTTTGAAGAGTATTGGTGTTAGGTCTACTTTGAAGGTCTGATAGAATTCTGCACTAAAACCATCTGGTCCTGTGCTTTTTTTGGTTGGAAGATTTTTTATGACCCCCTTCTATTTCTTTTGTTTGTTTGTTTGTTTGTTTGTTTTGTTTTTTGGATTTGGTTTTTTCGAGACAGGGTTTCTCTGTGTAGCCCTGGCTGTCCTGGAACTCACTCTGTAGACCAGGCTGGCCTCAAACTCAGAAATCCACCTGCCTCTGCCTCCCAGAGTGATGGGATTACAGGCATGCACCCCCTCCCCCCAGCCCCTTCTATTTCTTTAGGGGTTATGGGACTGTTTAGATGATCTATTTGATCCTGATTTAATTTTTTGGTATCTGTCTAGAAAATTGTCCATTTTCTTCAAATTTTCCAGTTGTTTTGAGTATAGGCTTTTGAAGTAGGATCTGATGATTTTTTTGAATTTCCTCAGTTTCTGTTGTTATATCTCCCTTTTCATTTCTAGTTTTGTTAATTTGGATACTGTCTCTGTGCCCTTTGGTTAGTCTGGCTAAATGTCTATCTATCTTGTTGATTTTCTCAAAGAACCAGCTCCTGGTTTTGTTGATTCTTTGTATGGTTCTCTTTGTTTCTACTTGATTGATTTCAGCCCTGAGTTTGATGATTTCCTGTCTTCTCCTCCTCCTGGGTGAATTAGCTTCTTTTTGTTCCAGGGCTTTCAGGTGTGCTGTTAAGCTGCCAGTGTATGCTCTCTCCAGTTTCTTTTTGGAGACACTCTTCGAAGATCAAGAATTGACAAATGGGACATCATAAAATTACAAAGTTTCTGTAAGGCAAAGGACATTATCAAAAGGACAAAAGAGCACCCAACAAATTGGGAAAAGATCTTCACCAACCTTACATCCAACAGAGAGTTAATATCCAATATATACAAAGAATTGAAGAAGCTAGACTCCAGAGAGCCAAATGACCTATTAAAAAATATGGTTCAGAAGCCGGGTGGTAGTGGCGTATGCCTGTAATCCCAGCACTCTGGGAGGCAGAGGCAGGCAGATTTCTGAGTTTGAGGCCAGCCTGGTCTACAGAGTGAGTTCCAGGACAGCCAGGGCTATACAGAGAAACCCTGTCTTGAAAAAACAAAAAAAAATGGGGTACAGAGCTAAACAAAGAATTTTCACCTGACGAAATTCAGATGGCTGAGAAGCACCTTAAGAAATGCTCAACATCATTAGTCTTTAGGGAAATGCAAATCAAAACAACCCTGAGATTTCACCTTACACCAGTCAGAATGGCTAAGGTTAAAAACTCAGGAGACAG
Source organism: Apodemus sylvaticus (assembly GCF_947179515.1). NCBI lineage: Eukaryota > Metazoa > Chordata > Mammalia > Rodentia > Muridae > Apodemus > Apodemus sylvaticus. The sequence continues at coordinate 18,173,882 of NC_067483.1, forward strand.
CAGATGTTGGTAAGGATGTAGAGAAAGAGGAACACTCCTTCACTGCTGGTGGGATTGCAAGATGGTACAACCTCTATGGAAATCAGTCTGGTGATTCCTCAGAAAACTGGACATGACACTTCTGGCGGAGCCTGCTATACCACTCCTGGGCATATACCCAGAGGATTCCCCAGCATGCAATAAGAACACATTCTCCACTATGTTCATAGCAGCCTTATTTATAATAGCCAGAAGCTGAAAAGAACCCAGATGTCCTTCAATGGAGGAATGGATACAGAAAATGTGGTATATTTACACAATGGAATATTACTCAGCAATTAAAAAAAATGAATTCATGAAATTTTTAGGCAAATGTTTGGAACTGGAAAATATCATCCTAAGTGAGGTTCAAGAAAGAACACACATTCAAAAAAGAACACACATGGAATGCAGTCACTGTTAAGTGGATATTAGCCCAGAAGCTCTGAATAGCCAAGATACAACTCATATATCAAATCATTCCCAAGAAGAAGGAAGGAGAGGGTTCTGGTCCTGGAAAGGCTTGATGTAGCATTTTAGGGGATTACCAGGACAGAAGAGTGGGAGGGGGCTGATTGGGAAATGGGCAGAGGGAAGAGGGCTTATGTGACTTATGGGGAGGGGGAAATCAGGAAGGGGAAAATCATTTGGAATGTAAGCAAAGAATATAGAAAATAATAAAAAAATGCAATCAAAAAGAAAAAGAAAATAGCTACACAGTGGGGCTGTGAGTGTAGGAGCCACAGAGAAAAGAATAAAAGTGGATAGGCATATTAGGGTATAAAATATTATTATAGACTCAAGGATTTTAAGCCATTAACCCCCCTAACAACACCACATCTTTGACCTTAACTTTAACTAACATTTCCATTTTGCCAATGTTAGGGTTACCTATAAGTGCTGATTCTTTTGAATCCTTCATCAATTTGGATATTTCCAGTGGCAATTACAAAAGAGAAGCTACTTAAATGCTGCTTTAAAATTGCTTTAAAGGTCTGTATATGAGCTATGCCTTAAGGCTGCATCTCTTAGAAGGGCCATCGTCAGGCTTGCTGGAACTACAAAGCCCTCTCAGGAGCAGCTGCTCAGCAAGGATGAGTAACTACACCCTTCTTAAATACTGAAGCTGGAGCCAGTTGTCAGTGTTTCTCTTGTTCTTTGGATGAACTGGTAGAGCCAGTTCGGATGTACCAGGGTTGGCAAAAATGGAATTTGGAGGTGCAGTTTCCTATTGAGCATTCCCTACTCTGCAAATAGATTTCCAGAACCTCATGGTGTTGTTGACTATTCATGAAGTATTTAACACAGTGTCTGTCTGGTATATGGTAGGCTCAATAATTATTTATTGAATACATTCCGATTGGAGCCTTGATTAATGGACATAATATTTGGGATCAGGTGTGGCTTTGTGTGTGTGTGTGTGTGTATGTGTGTGTCTGCCTGCAAGTTTGAAGTTGCCTGTCCAGATGTTTTTCTTTTTCTCTAGTTTATGCGTAGCATAATAATGTTCATTCATCTTCTTATTTGCATTTGGCACCACAAAATAATACAACCTCAAAATAGAGCTTCTTATAGTGAATGGCTTGTCAGGACTCAAAGATGTTGGTCTGTGGTAAATAAAGCTTGCTTTCACTGAGGTCTTCATTAGGCTACATAAACAAGTGGCGCCTAATCTTGTCTGTGTATCTATCCTAATCACCACAGGTGATTAAAATTTCTGATGCCAGCTCTCACCACAGAGAGGCCGACTCTGTCTGGGTTAGGGCTGGGACATAGATGTTTTTCTAAAGTCCCTCAGAAGAGTGTGCTGTATTCCTGAGGTGTGAAACTGCTACTCTAAACACTTCTTGTTTAGAAATCACACTCTTTTATCATTTAAGGATGAAGGGCCTCTTCTGGGTTGCTCCCCTGCCTCATGGGCTATAATTTCCTTGATCTGGCCATTACAGTTTTACCCTTTAGTAGTTTGAACATGTGCTTTCAATCTTGCTTTGTTCTCTGGATGATTTGAATGTCTTCATGCTTGGTTTCCAGGCAGGATTTCTAAGGGATCTTGAAGCTCCCTTCCTGTGTACTTGAAGCACATATTAAAGTTGAAATCACAGTCACTGATAACTTTAACTACATGACTTCATCACCACGAGGAAAATAAATGGGATTAAGTTGTCAGTTTTCTCATAAACCTTGCCTTGCTATTTTTATTAGGGAAACTGTTGTTGAGAAACCAGAGGCTGTTTCACTGGAAAGGCAAAGTGTAATGACTAGGGAGAGGCAGAGAGCACTATAAATTAAAGACCTCAGCCACTCACTCTACATAGCTTCCTAGTTCCTGTCCAGCCACTGTTGTCTCTTCAGAGCCAGGTAAGTTCTTCCTCAGATCCAGCTTGAGTTCTCTGCTTTGAAAATATAGCTGTTGTGGATTTGAAATAAATATATTTTGTTGTGCATAGACTCTTCTTGAGGTGATTTTATTTATTTCAGCACCCACATGGACTTGGCAATTTATCTTCTTTGATAATGAGTTAAATCCTTTTATTTCTGAGTAAGTACTCACCATAAAGAACGGAGGTGGAACCTCTAACAGCAGGATGGCGGACTTCATAGCAGGGATGAGACCTAAAGTGTGAGGGCTGTTGGGAACTTTATGTATCTTAACTTATTTTTCTTTTTTCTTTTTTTTAAAACCTTTATTACATAAATGCTGAAGCATTTCATAAAGCATATTCATACTTTACTTGCTTATTTGGTTGATATTGACAGCTCTTTGAAAATTACTTTTTGTGATTTAATAGCAGTAAGATTAGCTCACTGAATAAATCCAAAATAAATTTTTAAAAAGTGCAAGAAAGGAAAACCCTTAACCTAATAACCCATGACTAGGGATACTCCACTGCCCTTTAGGGAAAATTCAGACCACACTAAACTTTTTGTGGACTTAGGAATCAGGGATTAGGGATTTAACTCTGTTCTTATATCCTGGACTCTATTTGGATCTCTCGAGAAATGAAAAGTGTCAGATAAGAATACAACTGGTGTCACTGTGATGAGTCTGGATTGGAGAATACTGCTTGAATGTAAGGCCAGTCGGGAGTCCCATGCTTTCAGAACTCTGCCTTCCCACAAGCTGGGTAGCTGGATAAGCTACATTTGTGTAGGTCAAAGGGTGGGTCTGCTCAGTGGAGCTTAGGTGATGTGAGGAGGGAAGCAGATTCTGACTACAAGGAAACCAGAGGAGAAACCATTAAGGCATTACCACACCTCGCTGGGAAACAAGAACTGATAACTACTGGATGAAACTAGTTTATGCTTCTTATGCTGACTTACATCTTCTATTATGGGAGCAGGGCAGGGAGTGGGCAGTAGTTCTGAGGGTCAGAAATCACAGTGTTCTGGATAAATGAAGGAAAGAATAACTAGAGCACAAAGCAGCCACTCAAGACTTTGTGTTGATTGTTATTGCTGTTCTAGATCACTTGGAAACCATCATGGACTCACTAGGCACAGCAACCACACGGTTCCTGTTTCATCTTTTTAAAGAACTGAATAAAACAAATGACGGCAATGTCTTCTTCTCCCCGGTGGGCATCTCAACAGCCTTCGGCATGATCCTCCTGGGGACCCGAGGAGCCACTGCCTCTGAGTTACAGAAGGTGGGGAGCTTCCTTTCCTTTCCAGGCAAGGAAAGGTTTTGAGATTCAATCCTCTAGCATTGCCTTGAAAATGTGTGCAACTTGACCTGCTGCTGAAGATGTGGAAGAATTTCAGGTCTGTCAGGGAAGGCCTCTTCCCTTTCCAGGTCCCATTTGCTCCTTGATGCTTGGCATTCCTTGAAGCAGGGATATGATAAATACCCTTTTCAAAAGCCATTATTCTCATAGTTAAAGAGAATATGAAAACCCAAAGTAACTATGATCACCTATGGAGTTTCTATTTGGCCTAAATGACATATCAAAGATGAAGACCCAAATGAGCCATCAGTAGGCTTCTTTGAAGATATCAGTGGACAACTTAGACATTTCCCTGGTGTTTCAAGGAGATGATGTTCCCTACATACCATTGAAAACATGAGTATCAGCTTTTCCTTGACCATGTGACATTTCTGTCTATTTTGACAATAGTAACAATATTTTCTCTCTGCTAGGTACTCTACTCTGAACAAGACACAGAAAGCTCCAAAATGAAGTCTGAAGAAAAAGAGGTGAGACACACGTGTTGACTACCGTGTAGGATCTGTGTAGAAAAGTAGGAAAAGCGTGGAAGAGGCTAGTGTTGCTTACATCACACTCTCAAGTAGTAGTCACTAAAGCCAGATCATATTTATAGGCATATTAGTTTATTTTCTGTTGCTATAGCAAAGTCCTGGGGGCTAGATGTTTTATAAGCAAGAGTTTGCTCAAAAGCTCCTGGTTTGGGGATTGAAAGTTCCAGACTGGGTGGCTTTATCTCTTTGTTTCTTTGGAGAGTCTTCTGGAATGCATTATAATGTAAGGGGATGAACTCTGGTGGCCCCACAGAAGGGGCTGAGTTGTGGCTGGTCTCTCAGAGAGCTAACTTCTTCTGGGGGAATCTCATTAACCTTTTCTGAGGGTAGTGCCTTCGGTGACCTAATCACCAGGTCTCTTAAATGTTTCTCTCTCTTGACACCAATTATACCTGGTGTAGGCTTTTAGAACATGAACTCTGCGGAGAAAATCCACCTCCAATCACAGCATTTGGACTGCACAAAACTAAATTTCTACTAAGAAGAAATCACAACAGCCAGTAGTCACTATGACTACTAACACACCAAAGTTATAACAGCTTTGGAGTTACAGAGAATTCGGTCAAGTTCTGTCTTGGGCTTGTCAGGACTATGAGACTTTGGCAAGTAATTCACTTTCTTTAATCCTGTGACATTTCCAGTAGAATCTTCTAGATCATGCATTTAACTCACCCAGTAATGCTAATTTGAATTAATTATTGCTAAATGGAATTAATTTTTTGCCCCTCCTGCTAGTATTTCCTTAAATTCTATCAACACAGGGCCATTGCGCTTCTTCCAGATCTAGTGTTCTGATCTCTCCCATTGGTCTTATTGAATACAGGGTGGGGATAAGGCTCATTAGGTCAGGGAGAGCATCAGGAGGTGATCAATGCCCTCAGTAGGTCACACTGGCTCCAACAATAATCTCAGCCCAGTGCCTTTCATAAAGCCAAGAGGTTCTTTGGACCTCTTGGCATTGTGTTCTATTAGTTTCACAATCCCATAATGCTGTGTTGTCTGAAAGGCTCAGTTTCAGTTGGGGGCTTCTTTCTCAGGATTGTTTAACTGACTTAGGTCAGGAGGCTGCTCTCCTGTGAGATCAGTTGTGATATGCAGTGGCTTCCAGAATACTCCCCTTTCTAAGCATAGTAGTGTCTGCAGAACCTTCCTGAGGACTAGACAAGGCATCTTACCTAAGACAGCTGCCCTTCTCCTGGGTGGAGAGCTTCAGAACTGGGTGGAAGTTGACTTTCAGCTTTAAGCAGGTCTAACCTGTAATCTTCCACCAAGAGCCAGCCTCCTTCCTCAGGAGATTTTAAGAGCTAAGGCTAGACAATCCAATCTCCTTATTAACAGATGAAGAAAGAGATGAGTAAGGTCCAGTGAGGCAGAGGTGCGTACCACTTGAATATCACATGAATTCAGAGTATTCTGAATCTTTCTCTTACAAAGTGATGTTAAAATCTCAAGGCTACATAGTAAGGTAGAAGGAATAATGCAATGAGTACCTCTCCTAGTGTGAGAAACAAGAGATTATCACTCCCCGATGCACTGGCTAGAAACCTTCTCGCTGGAGAATGCAGGCTCCGTTCTCCTGAAGGAGGAATTCGTTATCCCAATGTACTTCTTACTTCGTTACATATGGCAGCTTTGGTCCTCATCTTGGCAGTCTGGTTATTTATTTTTGGACCAACACTGTAGACCTAGTTTGCCCATTTTTACAGGTGTGTTTTTGTTTGTTGTGTTAATGGGCCCTTCTTTCTTCTCTCCATCTCTCCCTTTCCTCTTTTCTATTACAAAGAATGTGTAAGTTATCCTTTACACAAGTCTCCTGGTATGCCTGGAATGTGGGTGGTACTCAGCCAAGTGAACACTGGAGATGCATCTGGCTTGAACTGAGATGTGCTAAAGGTATAAACTACTCACAGGATTTCGGGAGCTTAGTATAACATTCATATCAAAATCACTAATTCTGTGTGCTGCATGTTGAAACACTCTATGGGCTCTATCATATATGAGCATATAATTTATTTATCTTGCATTTATATACGAAAATGAAATTCTAGACATTTTGGATTAGATAAAGTTTTAAAAGTTAATTTAGTTAAAAAAGTTAAAGATTTTAAAGTTAATTTAATTTCTTTACTTTTACTTGTTTTAAAACAGATTTATTAAACTATAACTCATGTATCCTGAAATCTACCTATTTCAGTTGTGCAATTCAGTGGTTCTTAGTAAGATTATACAATTGTGTGGCCATCATAATCACATTTAGAAAATTTTGTCACCCAAAATGAGATCTTCATAGCTACCAGCACTGATCCACATCTCCCTGTGGGATCCCCATAGCCACCAGCACTGATCCCCATCTCCCTGTAGGATCCCCATAGCCACCAGCACTGATCCTCCATCTCCCTGTGGGATCCCCATAGCTACCATTGGTGATCCCCATCTCCCTGTGGGATCCCCATAGCCACCATTGCTGATCCCCATCTCCCTGTGGGATCCCCATAGCCACCAGTGCTGATCCCCTTTCCTCCCCTCTACTCATCATTTCTCCTTCCTCTTCTGCCCTAGAAAGTCACTTACTGACTCTGTCTGTTTCTCTATACTAGACATGATTTTTAAAAACTATCCCTTCTGTCTGAGGATAAGCATATATATACTCTGACCAATGTTTCCCCCTGATTTATTTTCTCCTATCTACCCTGCCTCTGGTAAACAGCATTTACTCTCTACTGTAAGAACAATTTCAGATTCTCCATCTGAGTGGGACTATGTGGAATGTGTTATCGTATGCTTGGCTTATTTCATGCTGTATCAGAGGACAAGAGTTTTAATGGCTAAGTAGTGTTTAGTTGTGTATGTAAGTCTGAGTATGTGGGACATTTTCTTTAGTTTCTCACCTGCTTTTTCAACCTTTAAAACATAGTTACTAAGGAGTTTGTATTACATGTGAGGTTCACATCTATATGCAAATGTCTATAAAAATTAATTGCTACTAAGCAGTTTGCTAAAGGGACTGTATTAACACTTATCACTATCAATAGTGATTATAGGTTCATTTCATAATTTCATTCAGCTGTCTAAAGTCTTAATCAAGGCTTGAAATCCCATAGGCTAACAGCCTTTGGGAATCTGTGAATACATGTACTGTATTCTATATTCTGTTGCTCCTGGTGATCATATATGACTTTTCTTTGTCATTGGAATAGATTTCCTTAACAGAATTTCTAGTGATAAACTTCTATTTGTGGGATAATATACTTAGTCATAATATTTAAAAATCAAATGGATTTGGTTTACTAATTTTTTACTTTTTAAAAATGTTATAATGTCAGAAATATTTTTCTTGAGCATTTTTGCGCTGTTTCAGTACCAGAATAACATTAAACTCTTAAAATAAGTGTGGACTTACTACATATTTTAAGTATATAATATTTTACAAAATTTGCAAAAGTTTTATCATGTATATAGTGTACTACTGATCATATTCACCCCTTTTTCCCCCAAGTCCTTGAAGATTGCTCCACCTTCCTCATTTCATCTTTTTTTTTTTTTTTAATTTAAATAAGCCACGGAGTTGATGCTGTTCATACACTCACGAATACAGTGCCATCTACTGTAGTATCATCCACCCACCATGGGCAACAGCTTAAAGAAGGCTGACTTTCTCTCCCGAGGAACCCACCAACTGTTAATAGCTTCCTGGATTCCCCCCTCCTCCCCAATCTCCATGCTGGAACCCGAGCCTTGTGGAGGTCTTGTTCAGGCAACCACAGCTATTGTGAGCTAATGGGTACAGAGGTCTTGTCATGTCCTGAAGACACTTTTGTTGTGGTCCTTCCCAACTTCTTGCTCTTAATCTTCTGTGATGGTCCCTGGAAGGAAAGAATGTGATATAGAAGTTTCAATAATGGTACAGTACTTCTTCTCTGTATTTTGACCAAATTTTAAAAAAAAAATTTGTGGGTTAATTTCTGTAATTCAGAAACATTCCAGCTGGGCAGTGGTGCCACACGCCTTTAATCCCAGATCTTTGGAGGCAGAGGCAGGCAGATTTCTGAGTTTGAGGCCGGCCTGGTCTACAGAGTGAGTTCCAGGACAGCCAGGGCTATACAGGGAAATCCTGTCTTGAAACAAAACAAAACAAAACAAAAAAAACCCCAAAACCAAACCAAACCAACCAAACCAAAAAAACAAAAAACAAAAAAACCACTCCTAATTAATCGGGTAGCAAACCCATGGGTTTTGCTACCAGTGCCCCAATTCCTTAATAATTAATAACCCAGAGGCTTATTTATTTATGAATAAATGCCTACTCTGTAAGGTTTGGCTTGTTCCCTGACTGGCTTACAACTTGTATAGCCCATTTAAACTATTCTATGTCTGCCCCGAGGCTAGTTACCTTTCTACAGTTTCACGTGTGCAGCTTCCGCAGAGTCCCGGGCAAATCTCCTACCTCTGAGCATCTTCCAGAGTTCCAGTCTTTCCAGCAGAACTTGCAGCTTCTCTGTCCTGCCTTTGCTAACAGACCATCAGCACATTATTGACAGGTGATCTTCCATACAGTGCACAAGAGGCTATCCCTACAGGGCAGAATTTGGACTCAAACTCTCTTGGCCTTTGCTTTTGTTTCTTTTTTATGAGACTTGGGTTTGTACTTATTTAGTGGATTTCTTATAAACGAGTAGTTTTGCTTCCTTTCTCATTTTTATAGACAGAACATTTAACCTCATAACAGTCTGTTATTTGAAATTGATAATCACATAACATCTATCATATGCAACACTTTATTCCTTGCATCCTTAATGTACATCTTTCCCTCTCTGGTACCAAAAGGCAGCTTGCCTCCTCTTCTTAGATTATGTATTAGTAATATAGATTTTTGTGCTGAAATTTTTCTACCAAATATAAACGTGTTTTATGAGCTACAGGATTCTTTATTTTCTATATATTTATTGTATCAAGACAGTTTTAGCTTTTATACAGTTTTTTTTTTATAGTTTAAGAACATCATCCTAAGTGAGGTAACCCAGTCTCAAAAGAACACTCATGGTATGCACGCACTGTTTAGTGGATATTAGCCTAGAAGCTTGGACTACCCAAGACACGATGCACATATCAAATGATGCCCAAGAAGAAGAAAGGAGTGGCCCCGGTCCTGGAAAAGCTCAGTGCAGCAGTGTTGGGGAATACCAGAACAAGGAAGTGGGAAGGGGTGGATTGGGGGACAGGGGGAGGGAAGAGGTCTTATGGGACTTTCTGGGAGGGGGGATCCAGGAAAGGAAAAAAATCACTTGAAATATAAATAAAGAATATATCGAATAAAAAAAAATAAAAAAAAAATCAAATAGCTCCATTCAGTACTTTTCTCCCCCTCCTTTGGTATTCTTTTTTTTTTTTTAAATTTTTTTTATTCCATATGTTCTTTATTTACATATCAAATGATTTCCCCTTTTCTGGGTCCCCACTCCCCGCAAGTCCCATAACCCTCTTCCCTCCCCCTGTTCCTCCATCTACTCCTTCCCACTTCCCTGTTCTGGTATTCCCCTATACTGTTGCATTGAGTCTTTCCAGAACCAGGGGCCACTCCTCTGTTCTTTTTGGACATCATTTAATATGTGGATTATTTCTTGGGTATTCCAAGTTTCTAGGTTACTATCCACTTATTAGTGAGTGCATACCATGATTGATCTTTTGAGACTGGGTTACCTCACTTAGTATGATGTTCTCCAGCTCCATCCATTTGTCTAAGAATTTCATGAATTCATTGTTTCTAATGGCTGAATAGTACTCCATTGTGTAAATATACCACATTTTTTGCATCCATTCCTCTGTTGAGGGACACCTGGGTTGTTTCCAGCTTCTGGCTACTACAACAAATAGGGCTGCTATGAACATAGTGGAGCATGTGTCCTTATTACATGCTGGGGAATCCTCTGGGTATATGCCCAGGAGTGGTATAGCAGGGTCCTCCGGAAGTGTCATGCCCAGTTTTCTGAGGAACCTCCAGACTGATTTCCAAAGTGGTTGCACCATTCTTACAATCCCACCAGCAGTGGAGGAGTGTTCCTCTTTCTCCACATCCTCGCCAGCACCTGCTGTCTCCTGAGTTTTTGACCTTAGCCATTCTGACTGGTGTGAGGTGAAATCTCAGGGTTGTTTTGATTTGCATTTCCCTAATGATTAATGATGTTGAACATTTCGTAAGGTGTTTCTCAGCCCTCCAAAGTTCTTCATGTGAAAAATCTTTGTTTAGCTCAGTACCCCACTTTTTAATGGGGTTATTTGGTTCTCTAGGTTCTACCTTCTTGAGTTCTCTCTCTATATTAGATATTAGCCCCCTGTCAGATTTAGGGTTGGTGAAGATCCTTTCCCAATCTGTTGGTTGACATTTTGTCCTTTTGACAGTGTCCTTTGCCTTACAGAAACTTTGTAGTTTTATGAGCTCCCATTTGTCAATTCTTGATCTTAGAGCATAAGCTATTGGTGTTCTATTCAGGAACTTTTCCCCTGTGCCCATGTCCTCAAGGGTCTTCCCCAGTTGATTTTCTATTAGTTTCAGTGTGTCAGGTTTTATGTGGAGGTCCTTGGACCATTTGGAGTTGAGCTTAGTACAAGGAGATAAGAATGGATCAATTCTCATTCTTCAGCATGCTGACCTCCAATTGAACCAGCACCATTTGTAGAAAAGACTATCTTTTTTCCACTGGATGCTTTCAGCTCCTTTGGTCTCCTACTTTCATTTAACTAAGAAAGTCTTAATTTCCCCTTTGCTTTTATTTTTTTCATTTTTGTTGGTTATTTTATTTATATTTCAAATGTAATCTCCCTTTCCAGTTTCCTATCCAAAGTCCTCTATCCCCCTCCCCCTGCCTCCTATGAGGGTGCTCTCCCACCTGGTCACCCACTCCTACCTCAGTGTCCTAGTATTCCCCTAACCTAAGTCATAGAGCTTTCACAGGATCAAGGGGTTCCCCTTCCAGGGGACCCAAATAAGGCAGTTCTCTGCTACATATGCAGCTGGAATCATGGGTCCCTCTATCTGTTCTCTTTAGTTTCTGGTTTAGTCCTTTGGAGCTATGGGAGGTCCGGTTGGTTAATATTGTGGTTCTTTCTATGGGGTTGCAAACCCCTTCAGCTCCTGCAGTTCTTTCCTTAACTTCTCCATTGGGCCCCCCTTGCTCAGTCTGAAGTTTGGCTGCACAATCTGCGCCTGTATTGGTCAAGCTCTGGCGCCTCTCAGGGAACAGCTATACCAGACTCCTATCAGTAAGCACTTCTTGGCATCAGCAATACTGTCTGGGTTTGGTGTCTGCAGATGAGATGGATCCATAGGGACAGTCGCTGGATGGCCTTTCCTCCAGTCTCTGCTCCACTCTCTCTCCCTGCATTTCCTTTGGACAGGAGGAATTTTGGATTAATATTTTTGAGGTGGATGGGTGGCCCCATCCCTCAGCCGTGGGCCATGCCTATTTACTGGATATGGTCTCTACAGGTTCTTTCTCCCCTTTGTTGGGTATTTCTGCTAATGTCCTCCCTGTTGGGTTCTCCCTGTTGGGAACCTCTTGATCCTTGATATCTGGAACTTTCCAGTAGGTACCCCCAGTTCTCCCCTCCACTGCTACACACCTCCTTTCATTTTCCTGACCCTCTGTACTTCTCCCCCATCTCCTGCCATATCTGAACCTGCCCCCCTTTCCCTCCCCTCCTCTCCCCCTCCCACATCTCTCTACCTCTACTTCCTGGAGCTTATTCTCTTCCCCCTTCTTCGCAGGACTTTAGTATCCACACTTTGGTGTGACCTTCTTTCTTCTTGGGTTTCATATGGTCTGTGAGTTGTATCTTGGGTATTCTGAGCTTCTGGGCTAATATCCACTTATCAGTGAGTGCATACCATGTGTGTTCTTTTGTGTCTGGGTTACCTCACTCAGGATGATAGTTTCAAGTTCCATCTATTTGCCTGTAAATTTTATAAAGTCATTGTTTTTAATAGCTAAGTAGTACTCCATAGTGTAAATGTTCCACATTTTCTGTATTCATTCCTCTGGTGAGGGACATCTGGATTCTTTCCAGCTTCTGGTTATTATAAATAAGGCTGTTATGAACATAGGGGAACATGTGTCCTTATTATATGTTGGAGCATCATTTGGGTATATGTCCAAGAGTGGTATTGCTGGGTCCTCAGGTAGAACTATTTTCGATTTTCTGAGGAACCACCAGACTGATTTTCAGAGAGGTTATATTAGCTTGCAATCCTACCAGCAAAGGAGTTTTCCTCTTTCTCTACATCCTTGTCAGCAGCTGCTGTCATCTGAGTTTTTCATCTTAGCCATTCTTACTGGTGTTTTGTTCTGACTCACATTTCCCTTATGATTAAGGATGTTGAACATTTCTTTGAGTGCTTCTTAGCCATTCAAAATTCCTCAGGATGAGAATTCCTCAGTTGAGAATTCTGTTTAGCTCTGTACCCCATTTTTAATAGAGTTATTTGATTCTCTGGATTGTAGCTTCTTGAGTTCTTCATATATTTTGGATGTTAGTTCTCTACTGGATGTTTATTTCCCTTTGCTTTTAAATGACAGTTCAATACTGTCCTTTCGAATATAGTATTCTTGGTATATTCTATAGTATTTTTCTTTTCTTTGAGTACATTTTCTTTTTTTTTTCTTTTCTATATTTTTTGCTTACATTCCAAATGATTTCCCCTTTCCTGGTTCCCTCCTCCCCATATGTCCCATAAGTCTTCTTCTTTCCACCCATTCTCCAATCACCTCCCTCCTTTTTCTCTGTCCTGGTACTCTCCTACAATGCTGGATCAAGCCTTTCCAGGATCAGGGCCCTCTCCTTACTTCTTCAAGGAAGTCATTTGTTATGCTAATTGTATCTTGGGTATTCAGAGCTTCTGGGCTAATTAATATCCACTTATCAGTGATTGCATTCCATGTATATTCTTTTGTGATTGGGTTACCTCACTTAGGATGATATTTTCCAGTTCCAACCATTTGCCTAAAAATTTCATGAATTCATTGTTTTTAATTGCTGAGTAGTACTCCATTGTGTAAATATATCAAATTTTCTGTATCCATTCCTCCATTGAGGGACATCTGGGTTCTTTCCAGTTTCTGGCTATTATAAAAAAGGCTGCTATAAACATAGTGGAACATGTATCCTTATTGCATGCCGGGGAATCCTCTGGGTATATGCCCAGGAGTGGTATAGCAGGGTCCTTCGGAAGTGTCATGTCCAGTTTTCTGAGGAACCTCCAGACTAATTTCCATAGTGGTTGTAGCCTCTTATAATCCCACCAGCAGTGGAGGAGTGTTCCTCTTTCTCCACATCCTCGCCAGCACCTGCTGTCTCCTGAGGTTTTAATCTTAGCCATTCTGACTGGTGTGAGGTGAAAGCTCAGGGTTGTTTTGATTTGCATTTACCTAATGACTAATGATGTTGAGCATTTCTTAAGGTGCTTCTCAGTCATCTGAATTTCTTCAGGTGAAAATTTTTTGTTTAGATTTGTACCCCACTTTTTAATAGGGTTATTTGGTTCCCTGATGTCTAACTTCTTGAGTTCTTTGTATATATTGGATATTAGCCCTTTATTGGATGTAGGGTTGGTAAAGATCTTTTCCCAATTTGTTGCTTGACATTTTGTCCTTTTGACAATGTCCTTTGCCTTATAGAAACTTTGTAATTTTATGAGGTCCCATTTGTCAATTCTTGATCTTAGAGCATAAGCTATTGGTGTTCTGTTCAGGAACTTTCCCCCTGTGCCCATGTCCTCAAGGGTTTTCCCCAGTTTCTTTTCTATTAGTTTCAGAGTGTCTGATTTTATGTGGAGGTCCTTGATCCACTATGGAGTTGAACTTAGTACAAGGAGATAAGAATTCACATTCTTCTGCCTGCTGACCTCCAGTTGAACCAGCACCATTTGTTGAAAAGGCTATCTTTTTTCCACTGGATGTTTTCAGCTCCTTTGTCGAAGATCAAGTGACCATAGGTGTGTGGGTTCATTTCTTGGTCTTCAATTCTATTCTACTGGTCCACTTGCCTGTCACTGTGCCAATACCATGCAGTTTTTAACACTATTGCTCTGTAGTATTGCTTAAGGTCTGGGATACTGATTCCCCCAGAAGTTCTTTTACTGTTGAGAATATTTTTAGCTATCCTGGGTTTTTTGTTATTCCAGATGAATTTGAGAATTGCTTTTTCTAACTCTGTGAAGAACTGAGTTGGGATTTTGATGGGGATTGCGTTGAATCTGTATCTTGCTTTTGGCAAGATGGCCATTTTAACTATATTAATCCTGCCAATCCATGAGCATGGAAGATTTTTCCATTTTCTGAGGTCTTCTTCGATTTCCTTCTTCAGAGACCTGAAGTTCTTGTCGTATAGATCTTTCACTTGTTTGGTTAGAGTCATATCAAGATACCTTATATTGTTTGTAGCTATTGTGAAGGGTGTCATTTCCCTAACTTCTTTCTCAGCCTGCTTATCCTTTGAGTATAGGAAGGCAACTGATTTGCTTGAGTTTATTTTTTTTTAAAGACAGCATTTATTTATTTATTTTATATTCTTTGTTTACATTGCAAATAATTTCCCCTTTCTCTGTTTCCCCTTCCCCACAAGTCCCACAACTTGCTGTTGTGGGAGAACTGGGTTCTGATGTTGTAATGTGGCCTTGGTTTCTGTTGGTAGGGTTCTTGTGCTTGCCTTTCACCATCTGGTGCTAGTTGGTATTCTTGTCTCTGGCTGGAGTTTGTTCCTCCTGTGGCCCTATAAGCCTGTGTCCTTACTCCTCTGAGCTCAAAAGTGAAAGTACTGCTGGGAGATCTCTCTCTCTCCTGGCCAGCTATGCACAGAAGGCTGTGGAGTTTTCCCTGGTGCAAATGGGGCGGGGCAGGAAGACTTCTGTCCCAGCTGCTTCACTGAGCATAGACCCTGTGTGATCCTAGCTGGGTCCCCTGCAGAGAGAAGGTGGAGATCTCACCTATGTGCTCAAAAGTGAAATCCTGCTGGGAAATCACTCCCTCCTGATGGACTATGCACAGAAGGCTGTGGAGTCTCCTTGGTCCCTGGTGCAAATCTGTGAGTTCTAAATTTATTGAATATCCTATGATTTTTGTTTTGGAAATTTCTGTGGTAATTCATGCATCTTTACTTTTTGCTTTCAGTTTCTAGAAATTTACTTTTGCTTTGATTAATTATGTTCCCATTTCATGGTATTCCTCATTGTCTGCTATTGGTCTACAGCATTTGAAAACTTTGCCACCTGGACTTTTCCCAGTGAGGACAGGTAGAGACTCTGGAGGATCTTTCCAAATTCTTCTAGCATTTTATGTAATGGAAAACACATACATTCTGAAATTTTTAAATATTCATTAGACTATCTTTTATTTTTCTAGAAAATAGGTGGTTCTTATATCCATACTAAACATTTTTATACAAAAACTCTGGCCTCAATATTGTCCCATTGGAAATAGTCTCTATTGTAGTAGGAACTCAAAAGGATTTATCTTTCAAAACATTTTGATTTACTTCATTAATAGATTCAAGATAGATATAGCATTCTAGAAGTTTATACTCTGTCCCATTTTTAAAAAAAATCTGCTATCATTTCTAGGTAGAATTTTATTTCAAAAGGGGACGAATACTTTCTTATATTTTTCTGTACTGTGTCTAAGACCAGCAAGTAGGCACTTTTACAACTTTGAGTCAGTGGCATCATGCCCTGGACTTTCCACTTTGGCCAGTGAGTAAGAAGTCATTCAGTGGTGCACTGTAGCCCATGGCTGCTGAGGATGATGCACAGTCTGCACTCAGAGAGCTTGTTACTAATTTTTGTGTTAGATTGTCAATAAATACAATTCTTAAAACCATCAAGGATAGTATAATTTATCTTTAATATTTGCAAAAGTTTTTTTGGGGGGGGCATGTTTTTGGATAGCTTTTTAGTTTTCCCAAGAGGCTAAAATACATAATTGTTTTGAAGTATCAAGTGTCAGTTTTGAGTTGGTGACGGGAACTGAACTGAACCAACTACCACTATGCTTGGTATGAAGAACCAGCCTCCCTCTCTCCCTCCATCCCTTCCTTTCTCTCTCCCTTCCTCCCTTCCCTCCCTCCCCTCCTTCCTTTCCTCCTTTCCTTCCTTTTTCCCTCCCTCTTTTCCTTCCCCTCCCTTCTCCTCCCTCCCCTCCCTTCTCCTCCCTTCCCCTCCCTCCTTCTTCCTCCCTCCCTTCTTCCTTCTCTCCCTCTTTCCCTCCATGTTTCCCTTTCCTTTCCCCCCTCTCTCCCTTCCCCACCCTTCCTCTCCCTTCCCCTTCCTCTCTGTCTCCATTCTTTTTTTTCATTCTCCTCTCCTTTCTCTTTTCTTTTCTTTTCTTTCTTTTCTGTTTTTTAAGACAGGATCTCACTATATATTTGTAGTTGGCCTGAACGAGATTATGCTATGTAGGGAAGCTGACTTTCAATTCACAGAGATTTACCTGCTTCTGCCTTCTGAGGCATGATTTAAGTCATGCACCACCACACCCAGATAACATTTCAATAAGATTATTGAAATGCACAACATGTGCTAGACAGACAACTAGCACTTCTCTGGTATTGTCTACGAGAAGCTTGTGTTCATGCTGCAGCTAAAGTTTAGTGACTTGGAAATCCAGCACTCTCTCTGATGGCTTTTAGTTCAGTGCTGAGCTCAGTGGACAGGTACCTTGCTTGTGTGACAATTTAAATTCAAGTGAGACAGAGAGAGTTCCCCACAAGCCAGAGTGCTAGACAAATCTTTTCCTCTTCTGTTTCTCTCTTTTCCTTTGGGTAGAGTTAGAAGCAGGCTGAATCTACTGTCTCTGGGCTGTGTCATGGGAAGGCGCTTTGGTGAGTTCTATTGATTTTCCTGTTGATTTCTTCATATTCCTCTACACACTCCCTTAAGGATTACAAAACTATTGAACAAGGTGACTTTGTTATCATGACATGTCTTTGTGGGGAGGCTTGCATGCATTTTCTGCCAGTTTCTGGATGTCAATCCTTTGTGGTTCCTCCTACTAATGAATTCCATACAGTGGATGTTTGTCAGACTATATTCAACTCTGAGTATGCTGACTGTGTATAGGATTCTTGGTTTATATTTTTGGCAGCCTTTACAAGATTCCATTCTCAGATTCTAATATTACTACTGACAAGCTGTTTGAGTTGACAACCTTGGTAATGCTTCAATACTTTTTTTTCATTTTTTTAAAAAATAACTTTACTACTGTATCTCTAATCATGGATTTCTTTTATCTACTGGAACTTGGACTTGTCATAATTTCTGGACCAAAAACTCATGCATTCCATCACATGTTTCAGGAGTCACCTACCTTCATTCACCATGTGGGCCCCAGCGACTGAACTGAGGGCGCATCAGGCTTGGTGGTGGCCAACACTTCATCTGATGAACCATCCTGCAGTCCTTTTACGTTTTTTGACATAAAATAAGAAATAAAAATGTTTTATATCATAATTTCTAACATTCTGTTGTTCTCAACAAGAATTTTTATTTTCTTATTTAACCATTTTTCTCCTTAAAACCCAGCATTCATAGCGAATTAGATTTTTGTATTAAAAAAAAAAAACACCCATACCTTTCATTAGTGGTGAAGATTCTTTTTTTTAAATATTTTTATTTTCTATATTCTTTGTTTACATTCCAAATGATTTCCCCTTTCCCCGATCTCCCCTCCCCATATGTCCCATAAACCTTCTTCTCTCCATCCCTTCTCCAATCACCTCCCTCCTTTTTCTCTGTCCTTATAATCCCTTCCACTGCTAGATCGATCCTTTCCAGGATTAGGACCCTCTCCATACTTCTTCATGGGAGTCATTTCTTATTCAATTTGTGCCTTGGGTATTCAGGGCTTCTGGGCTAATTAATAGCCACTTATCAGAGATTGCATTCCATGTGTATTCTTTTGTGATTGGGTTACCTCACTTAGGATGATATTTTCCAGATCAAACCATTTGCCTAAAAATTTTGTGAATTCATTGTTTCTAATTGCTGAGTAGTATTCCATTGTGTAAATATACCACATTTTCTGAATCCATTCCTCCTTTGAGGGGCATTTGGGTTCTTTCCAGCTTCTGGCTAGTATAAATAAGGCTGCAATGAACATAATGGAGCATGTGTCTTTATTGCATGCCGGGGAATCTTTTGGGTATATGCCCAGGAGAGGTATAGCAGGGTCCTCTGGAAGTCTCATGTCCAGTTTTCTGAGGAACCTCCAGACTGATTTCCACAGTGGTTGTACCATCTTACAGCCCCACCAGCAGTGGAGGAGTGTTCCTCTTTCTCCACATCCTCGCCAACACCTGCTGTCTCCTGAGTTTTTGACCTTAGCCATTCTGACTGGTGTAAGGTGAAATCTCAGGGTTGTTTTGATCTGCATTTCCCTAATGACTAATGATGTTGAGCACTTCTTAAGGTGCCTCTCGGCCATCTGACTTTCTTCAGGTAAAAATTCTTTGTTAAGATCTGTACCCCATTTTTAATAGGGTTATTTGGTTCCCTGGGGTCTAACTCCTTGAGTTCTTTGTATATATTAGATATTAGCTCTCTATCAGATGTGGGGTTGGTGAATTTCCCAATTTGATGGTTGCCATTTTGTCCTTTTAACAGTGTCCTTTGCCTTACAGAAACTGTGTAATTTTATGAGGTCCCATTTGTCAATTCTTGATCTTAAAGCATAAGCTATTGGTGATCTGTTCAGAAACTTTTCCCCTGTGCCCATGTCCTCAAGGGTCTTCCCCAGTTTCTTTTCTATTAGTTTCAGTTTACATGGAGGTCCTTGATCCACTTGGAGTGAAGTTTAGTACATGGAGATCCATCAATGCTATCCACTACATAAATAAACTCAAAGAAAAAAACCATATGATCATCTCATTAGATGCAGAAAAAGCATTTGACAAAATCCAGCATCCTTTCATGCTAAAAGTATTGGAAAGAACAGGAATTCAAGGCCCATACCTAAACATCATTAAAGCAATATACAGCAAACCGGTAGCCAACATCAAACTAAATGGAGAGAAACTTGAAGCAATCCCACTAAAATCAGGGACTAGACAAGGCTGTCCTCTCTCTCCATATCTTTTCAATATAGTACTTGAAGTTCTAGCTAGAGCAATTAGACAACATAAGGAGGTCAAGGGGATACAAATTGGAAAGGAAGAAGTCAAATTATCACTATTTGCAGATGATATGATAGTCTACTTAAGTGACCCGAAAACCTCCACCAGAGAACTCCTACAGCTGATAAACAACTTCAGCAAAGTGGCTGGTTATAAAATCAACTCAAGCAAATCAGTTGCCTTCCTATACTCAAAGGATAAGCAGGCTGAGACATAAGTTGGGGAAATGACACCCTTCACAATAGCCACAAATAATATAAAGTATCTTTGTGTGACTCTAACCAAACAAGTGAAAGATATGTATGACAAGAACTTCAGGTCTCTGAAGAAGGAAATCGAAGACCTCAGAAAATGGAAAAATCTGCCATGCTTGTGGATTGACAGGATTAATATAGTTAAAATGGCCATCTTGCCAAAAGCGATCTACAGATTCAATACAATCCCCATCAAAATCCCAACTCAGTTCTTCACAGAGTTAGAAAAAGTAATTCTCAAATTCATCTGGAATAACAAGAAACCCAGGATAGCTAAAACTATTCTCAACAACAAAAGGAATTCTGGGGGAATCAGTATCCCTGACTTCAAGCAATACTACAGAGCAATAGTGTTAAAAACTGCATGGTATAGGCACAGTGACAGACAAGTGGACCAATGGAATAGAATTGAAGATTCAGAAATGAATCCACACACCTATGGTCACTTGATCTTCGACAAAGGAGCCAAAAACATCCAGTGGAAAAAAGATAGCCTTTTTAACAAATGGTGCTGGATCAATTGGAGTTCAGCATGTAGAAGAAGATTCTTTTAAATAACCAAGCTTCCCCATTTTCTGTTCATTGCCTTTCAGAAAAATGCTGGAATGCTTCTATTATCCAGATTTCTTAATTTCAGGCACATTTTGTCACTTTTTGTCCTCTGTGTAACTCAGAGACAGCTCATTAGCACCATTATCTGGTCTCTGATTCAGCTTTAACAGCACAGATAAGCTTTCTAACCAAAATACTAGGCTTTTAAATTAAATGTAAATCAAATATTAATTTCTAGGTGCTATAGTTGCTTGTCAATCCAAATTGGAAACTATGGACAATCACTTGTTTCTTAAATGTTTTCCCCCTTCTATTGAAAATAGATCTCTTTCTCATACAATATAACCTGATTAGAGTTTCACCTCCTTCTACTTCTCCTAGTTCTTCCATACACCCCTTCTATCTGTATCCAATACTTTTCTGACTCTTATTAGAAAAGAACAGTTGTCTTATTCTAAAAGACAACAATGAAATACAACAGAATTACATATAGCAAGATAATACAAAACCCATTACACTGAAGTTGGACAAAGCAACCTACCAAAAGGAAAAAAGCCCCAGGAAAAGGCATAAGAATCAAAGATCCAATTGTTTACAAACTCAGGAGTCTCATAAAAATATTAAACCGAAAGCCATGATATGTATGCAGAGGAGCTGGGGCAATCCTGTGCAGGCCCTGTGCTTTCTGCTTCAGTCTCTGAGAGTTCATACGAACTTTTCTCAGTTGATTCAGAAGGCCTTGTTCTTCTGTCTTTTCTGGTTCTTACAATTTTCTGCCTTCTCTTCCCAGGGGTTTCTGAGATCTGATGGGAGGGATTTTATGGAGATATTCCATTTAGTACTATGTGTTCCAAGGACACTTTCTCTGTATAATTACTGGCTGTGGATCTCTATATCTGTTCTCATCCACTGCTGGAGGACACCTCTCGGATATTGACTGAATAAGACACTGACCTATGTATGAGTGTAGCTCACTAACATTAGGAGTCATTTTATTTTTCCTTTTTATTTATTTATTTTTGACCAGTAGTATTTGGTTGTACCCTAGGTCTCTGGTTCTTGGTCACATGAGAACTCTCAGGTATGGGATACATCTTGTGGAGCTGCCCTAAATCAAACCAGACATTGGCTGGCTACTTTCCCTAAGTTCTGTGCCACCATTGTCCTAGCATATTTTGCAGGCAGGAAAGATTGTAGGTCAAAGGTTTTGTGTCTGGGTTGCTGTTTACATTTCCCTTTGTTAGCCTGCAGGGAACCTTCCCAAACCAAGGACATTCCAGTGTAGGAGTGAAGGTTCCATGTGGACACCAGCTTGGCTTCTCCATAGTCATAAAATTGTTTGCATGTTGTTCTCAGCAATCGGGCCCTGATGTCAGTTTTCACAGAGCAACCCATTCTCTTGGTAACAGCTTGGAATGTTTGCAGATTTCCATAGGAAACCCTTAGCCAAAAACTAAATTCTATGCAACCCAGTTCCATTACTGGAAGCCTCATTTGATGGTCAGTTGAGATTCTGTCTCGTCCTTTATTAGCAGATTTCAGTAGGGTAAAATTATTTTTATTATTTATATTAGGATGTTTCCTTTGCACTTGCTTTCCACACTACCCCTCAAATGCCCCTCAATTCCATCTCTTCCCACCCCCCGCATTTCCTCCCTCAACTCTGTCTCCCCATTCCCCACCTGATCCCCCTGTTCCTGTCTCCACAGGCCCCTAGTCCACTTGTAGAAACTCTTCTACTTTCCCCTTGCAGGGAGATCCATGTGTTCTCCCTAGTTCCTTCTATCCCTAACCTTTCTCAGTCTACAGATTGTAGGATTATAGGTCGGTCATCATTTGTTTAACGGCTTATAATCATATATAAGTAAATACATAGCATATTTATCTTTCTGAGTTTGAGTTAACACACTCAGGGTGATCGTTTTCTAGTTCTAAACATTTGCCTATACATTTCAGGATGTCACTTTTTAACAGCTGAGTAATATGCCACTGTGTAAATGTAGCACATTTCCTTATCCATTTTTCAGTTAAGAAACATCTAGGCTGTTTCTAGTTTCTGGCTACTAAGAATAAAGCTGTAATAAAAACAACTGAGCAAGTGTCCTTGTGATAAGATAGACTGTCCTTTGGGTATAAGCCTAAGAGTGGTAATCTGGACCTAGAGGTAGGTTCCCAAGGGATTACTGAGGAGCCCATATTGATTTACAAAGTGGATATACAAGTTTGAATTCCTACTATCAATGGAGAAGTGTTTCATTTGTTCCACATCCTTGCCAGCGTGAGCTGGCACTTGAGTTTTGATCTTAGCCATTCTGACAGGTGTAAGACAGAATGTTGGAGTCATTTTGATTTGCATTTCCCTGATGACTAAGGATGTTAAGCATTTCTTTAAGTGCTTCTCAGCCATCTAAGATTCCTCTGTTGAGAATTCTGTTTTGGTATGTACTTGTAATTGTAATTGGATTATTTAGGTTTTATGATATTTAGTTTCTTGAGTTCTTAATATAATTTGAAATCTCTGTGAGATTTGGGGTTGGTGAAGGACTTTTCTCATACTGTAGGCTGCTGTTCTGCCCTTTTTACATGGTGTCTTTTCCCCTCCAGAAGCTTTACAGTTTGGTGAAGTCCCATTTTTTTGATGGTTGACTTTAGTGTCTGAGCTGTTGGTGTTCTGTTTAGGAAGTTGTCTCATCTGCCAGTTCGTCACAGGCTATTCCTCATGTTCTCTTCTATCAGGTTCAGTGTATCTGGCTTTATGTTGAGGTCTTTGATCCATTTGGACTTGAGTTTTGTGCAGGGTGGTAAGTATTGATCTATTTGTATTTTTCCACAAAGAGACATCTCATTTTATCAGCACCATTTGTTGAAGATGTTTTCTTTTAAATATCTTTTTAAGGACTAAGATCCTCCATGTATGATGATGTTTTTTTCTATCCAAAGAGCAATGTGAATGTCTGGACATACTCATGTGAACATCTAAATGTCTCTGTCTCTGCTGTAACTGTTACTATTTTCCCATGAGATTTGATTGGGGGCTTGTTTGTTAACAGTTTATAATTTTGGAACCTGATGGTTGATGATCTTGGGGATACAGTGAAGACTGATGTAGTCAGATTTTGGAACATGATCCTACACATGGTTAATCATCTTGGGGATTCAATGAAGCCTGTGATGTAGTCCCTTTTGTGATGTGGATATCGTTCTTATCTCTGGAATAAGATCTTGGGATTTTACCAACTTCAGATCACTTTGATCCTCGGAGGTTGCGACCTCTGAGGATATCAAACCCCAAAAACCTGTTTGAAAACAGCATTTTCTTCTCTTCAATTATTTGTAGGTCAGCTTAGTCACAAATGGTTCACTGAGAAAATTAATGAGCATCAAACTCTTAAATACCCAAAGGGTGTGATACAATGACTGGTTCACTGCATGTCTCAATCAACTGAAGCTGTCAACAACTGATTGCTAGCCACTTAAAGTTTCCTAACAGCAAGGAGGCAGCAAATGTCAACTTCAGCTCTGCAAACACTGCCAGAACATTGTGGACATACATTTTCAACTTAAATGTCTTCAAATCATTATTAATTATTTGTAAAATTCAGCTGTCCATTCCCTTTTCTAGAACTGTGGTAGGCAGTTGGAGAATGAGAAATGAGAATAAGAGATACAATAGTGAATTAAATAAACATTTAGGCATTCTTGTATTGTACAAGAAAATGGCTTTTCAGTTCTGGTGTGGAATCAGAAATAGACTGCTCACTCTAGAACTAAACTGCAACTCCTTGTATCCTCTGAATTAAAATAGCTAGAGTCCACTCAATAGGTCATGAGATGATGTTCTGCTCTCTTCTAATGGAGTGTTTTGGCTCACCCAATGTTGCCATGCAATGCCTAGACTATACTACAATCAGAAACATGGTATGTCTTATAGAAGATGTCCAGAAGACTTTGATTTTTTTCATTTTAGTCCAGTTTGTAGCTCTGATAAATGATGGCTTTCTCCATCAAGAATAACTTTTATTATCCACCATTTAAAACAGAAATATCCAAGTGTCCTGGAGAGGAATTATCTGGGGAATCATTTACCCTTTTCAAATATTTAGCGTCTATAAATAGATAAAAAACAAATGCAGGAAATCACTTAGTGAGCAGTTACATTTCAGACTCAAAGTGCAAACTGGATCAGAAAAGGCAGATATGTGGTATCAGGGCTGGTGGAGGAAGCTGCTTTATGCAGCTGAGACTGGCTTGCATCTGGCTGGGCAGAAAGACAAATGACATCTAGGGACCAATGGACATCTCTGTTCTTCCCTCATATTTGTTCACCAGAGGAAGGACTGTAGCCAGATCCTTTAGGAAGAGAATCTAGACTTGCTTCTGCCAAAATGACCCACTGAGTTTTTTGTCTTGATTTTGAAGATCGAGAAGAGAGAAGAAATATATCATCAATTCCAAAAGCTCTTGACTGAAATAAGCAATTTTTCTACTGATTATGACCTGATCATAAACAACAGGCTGTTTGGAGAAAAAACATACCTGTTCCTTCAAGTAAGTTCTGCTGTGTTTGCCACATCTATATATGGTAGCAACAAATGGGCAGTATCCCTGTGAGGACTGAGTCCCGGGCCATGTTGCTATGTTGGCTGCTCGCCAAGGGACTGTTTCACTAGTGTTTCTAGTCTGCTTTCCAGGCAAACAGTTCCATTTTAAGTCTTCTGAGTCTGTGTCTGGTTTGTTTCTTTAATCATATTGTACCTGCATGGCCATTCATGGAGGAGGGAATGAAAAACATTTTTCTCAAGACCTGAAAGTCCAGGTTTTGGCGTTAATGCTTCTAATGAACAGAGACATTTAGTAAGAGGCACAGGTGCTCAATAAGCAAATCCCTCAATTTCTTTCTATTTCTTTCCTAAAGAAATACATAGATTATGTTGAAAAATATTACCATGCATCTCTGGAGCCTGTTGATTTTCTAAATGCTGCAGACGAAAGTCGAAAGAAGATTAATTCCTGGGTTGAAAGCCAAACAAATGGTAGAGTATGAATTGGGTTTCCACCAAGAAACACTTCTTGATTACTGGCTGTGACCAAAGCCTCGGGCTTGATAACCATACAGATGCCAGGTGGATAAGCTTTGGGAGAAGGTAGCGATGGGTTTTGCAGAATAGTACAGGCCAGGGCCAGCGTAAAGGACGGCTAGGGCACTGCAGAGAGCAGAATGGCCTTGGCATGTGTGGAGAGGTACAACAATGGGGAGTTGTTTGCACGGGCTGTGACTCACACTACCTTTGCAGTCTCAGGGCTGGTGCCATGCTTACCTTTAGCTTACTCACTGTACCACAGACTGAGTCTGGGGCCCTCAGTGCAAATGGCACAGAGGATTTCCACTTTCTTTGTTAAGTGAGGTGCATACAGCTCTTCCACCAGGACCCATGTGATGCCTACAGCTAGGATCACTTGGGACTTTTCCACACTTGGGCATCTTGTAGGAATTAAACCTTTAGACCCTTCCACAGTGGAAAATTTGAGGAATCCCTCCCTGATCCTTCTCTTCTTATCCTATTATAAATCAATCATATAAGAAACATTAAGATGAAAATACTCTTTGGGGAGCAATAGGTAATACCTACCATTTTCTATCATCTCTATTAATGAAATCTGTCCTATCAGTGAATTTTTCTTAGTATTTTATCTAAAGAAAGAAAATCAAAGCAACTAGGAGATAGGAGTTTCCTAAAAAGTCAGCTGAACAGAATTTTTCAGTATTGAGTATGGAGAGAGAACTGAACAAGAATCCAAAAAGTAAATTTCTGGGGCCGAGGAGATACCTACATAGCAGAGATACTGGGGTTCAGATCTGCAGAGCCCATGTCAAAGCTGACGATAGTGGGGCGCATCTGTAACTAGCATTGTGGGCTGCAGGGTGGAGAGAGGTAGACACTTGCTAAGCCAGCTAGCTTACTCGAAGTGCTGAGCTCCAGGCTCAGGAAACATCTCTGTCAAGGTGGAGTGTGATAGTGAAAGAAAATCTGATGTTGGACTTTGGGTGCACAGGCAAGCACCCCATCTCAAATATATGCCACAAATTATGTTTCTGATAAAATAAGTAACTTCTAAACCACAGCTGTGAGGTCTCTATTCGATAGATAAGAATAAATAGCCAAAACCGAGTGAATGGGGCATGCCAGGTAGTGATCGAAGGTCCACACATATTAAAACATTGATTCATTTCAACAATCCTAGGAAGCAGGTCATATTTCTACTTTATAAGTATGGAAACCAAGGCACAGAGAGTGTAGATAAGTTGCCTCAGTTGGTAATAAATACAACTGTATGGAAACAGACGTTATGAGAAAGTCCCCACTGACCCTTGGTGACCAAAGCCCCTCAGGTGTTCACTTGGCTACAGTGTCAATGATTAACCAAGCCCACCCACATCCACACCTGCCACACACACGGTTCATGATTTGCAGGAAAAACCAGTCTTTTCTGTTCCTTTTTTTCTCCCCAGAAAAAGTCAAGGACCTGTTTCCAGAAGGCTCTTTGAACAGCTCCACCAAGCTGGTGCTAATAAATACAGTTTATTTTAAAGGCCTGTGGAACAGAGAATTTAAGAAAGAAAACACCAAGGAGGAGGACTTCTGGCTGAATAAGGTGTGTTTCTTTATATATGTCTGCTTATATCTGGCATGTGTAGTCTAATGGCATTTGGCCAAATGCTTATTCAGTCACTCAGACTTTTGGCACTGCGTGAGGTTGTATTATTTCTATGGGCTACTTGGGTGCCATATGACTTTGATTTTTAACAACTTTGTTTCTGTTTATATGTTGAAGACCTTAACTAAACCCGTGCAGATGATGGCCCAGTGCAGCTCCTTCAGCTTCACCCTCCTAGAGGACCTGCAGGCCAAAATTGTGGGGATCCCATATAAAAACAATGATCTCAGCATGTTCGTGCTTCTGCCCAATGACATCGATGGTCTGGAGAAGGTAAACTGTAAACCTTGGCATCTCCTGGTCTATACCGTTTTCTGTCACTGTGTTGCATCCCCTGTACCCAGTGAACCTGGGAACAAGGCTTCTGAACATTTGTTGCCTGGATGCGTCAACTGGGAAGTATTCTCACTTTGTGAAGTGGGTACTGGCTGATGTCTGTCGAAGAATAGACTTACTGAGAATAACTACCATGCAATTGTATTGAGATAAGCTAAATGGATATTTTAAGTTGTATGGGTGTGTGTGTGAAGATTCTCTAGCCTTTTGAGGAGTAATCAATGGCTATGAACATTTCTCCTGGAAAACTATGTAATTATGAATGCAAAGATTTTTGCATGTAATTCAGCAAACCCTTCGATTTTGAATGTAAGATTTCTTGTGATCCTTATTCCTGACTTAGGTCCAACCCCTTCTCTTTTCAAACCAGTGTTGATGCTAGTGTTTTGTGTTTTGGACACCTGAAAGGTGTAGCTCCAAATACTTATTCTATAGTTATTTTCCAAACATAAATCTCCCAGACTTCCTTGTTACCCAGTATTCTCTCTATTAAACTAGCCTCTGGGGCTTAATATGTGTCATGTTTCTATGACTAGGGAAGTGCAGCCTAGCATGTGTGGAGGGCATAGAAAGCCCTCATTGAATTTAATATGTGCCATGGAATGTTGCTGGCTTTGTAAGTTGAATACAATATGGAACAATATGGGACATACATTGTTGCTTTACACACATACACATAAGCACACACATGAGTGCGCACATGCACACACACATACACCACACACACACAAAAACATACACATGAGCATGCACATGCACACACCCATACACCACACATACATGCACACACACACACACACACACACACACACACACACACACGCACGCACATCTCTTTATGGGTATCACTCTAAAGAAGTGGCTCAGAAGGTGAAAACTGGCTTTGCTGGTCATATCAGCAATTTCACTTTCAACATTGAATACAGAAGGGCGCCTAATTTGAAATTTATAGTAATTGTTAAGTTTCTATTTGCACAATTTATCAGCAAAAATCACGAAGCTTCATACATATTAGATGTCTGTAAGGGGAATAAATAATGTTGACCGTTGTCAAACACTTAGGAACTTGACAGAAGTACTATATAACTTTATCAGTTTATGGGAGACTTACAGTGTAAAAAGTTAAATACACAAAAAGTAGATATCCATTGTGATTACATGTATTCACACATTTAGAAAAACTAGAGGAGAGCAGAAATGGAAATGCAGAATTTGAAATGTCTTGTTTTTAGTTTGAGAAATCTACGTCATGCTATATACAGATGATATAATACAGGAAAATAGAAAATATAAGACAATAGTCTTTCATGAAGACAACAGAGTGAAACTGATAGTCTGCATTAATTTCTAAGAGTAATGCTTTCTGGCTGTCTCAAGCCAGTGTGTGGATTTTAACATGTCCTTGCATCCCTTTCCAAATGTAGATAATCGATAAAATATCTCCCGAGGAGTTGGTGGAGTGGACCAGCCCCGGACACCTGGAGCAAAGGCAGGTGGACCTGCGCTTGCCCCGCTTGCATGTGGAGGACACCTATGAGCTGGAACCCACGCTGGGAGCTGTGGGCATTCACAGCGCCTTCAGCGAGCACGCGGACTACTCAGGAATGCCTGCGCACTCCGGGCTGCATGCCCAGAATTTCCTGCACAGATCATCCTTGGTGGTGACCGAGGAAGGCGTTGAGGCCACTGCGGGCACTGGAGTGGGCTTCACGGTCTCATCAGCTGCGAGCTGCGAACTTGTGCACTGTAACCATCCATTCTTGTTCTTCATCAGGCACAGAGACTCTGACAGCATTCTCTTTTTCGGCAAGATTTCTTCTCCCTAAGACAGTCAAACTGGAACATGAGAGCACCAAGCAGCACTAAGGGTTGAGAGACCATGGGGTTCATATATGTCCTTTCTTTGTGCTCAGACCTCAGTGTTAAGTCAAGGCACAGTGGCGGCAACAGCACAATTTTATAATTTGTTTGAATGTGTGCACCATTCAGGAGGCCAGTCAGCTTTAGCTCAGTTCTTAGCTTGTTTTTTGTTTTTGTTTGTTTGTCTTTTTTTTACATTTATTTTTATTAGACATTTTCTTTATT
Organism: Apodemus sylvaticus; assembly: GCF_947179515.1. NCBI lineage: Eukaryota > Metazoa > Chordata > Mammalia > Rodentia > Muridae > Apodemus > Apodemus sylvaticus. The sequence continues at coordinate 18,203,258 of NC_067483.1, forward strand.
TACATTTCAAATATTATCCCCTTTCCTCGTTTCCCCTCTAAAAACTCCTTATCCCATCCCCATTCCCCCTGCTCACTAATTTACCCATTCCTGCTTCCCTGTCCTAGCATTCCCCTACGCTAGGGCAATTAGCCTTCACAGAATCAAGAGTCTCTTCTCTTGTTGATGCGCAACAAGGCCATCCTCTGCTACATATGCAGCTGGAGCCATTGGTCCCTCAATGTGTACTCTTTGGCTAGTGGTTTAGTCCCTATGAGCTCTGGGGGTACTGCTTAGTTCATATTGTTGTTCCTCCTATGGGGTTGCAAACCTCTTCAGCTCCTTGGGACCTTTCTCTAGCTCCTCCTTTGGTTGGGTGAGAGCATCCACCTCTGTATTTGCCAGGCACTGGCAGAGCTTCTCAGGAAATAGTTATGTCAGGCTCCTGTCAGCAAGCACTTCCTGGCATCCACAATAGTGCCTAGGTTTGGTAACTGTATATGGGATGGATCCCCAGGTGGAACAGTCTCTGGATGGCCTTTCCTTCAGTCTCTGCTCCACACTTTGTCTCTGTATCTCCTCCCATGGGTATTTTTTGTTCCCCCTTTTAAGAAGCACCGAAGTATCCGCACTTTGGTCTTCCTTCTTCTTGAGCTTCATATGGTCTGTGAATTATATCTTGGGTATTCTGAGCTTCTGGGCTAATATCTACTTATCATACCATGCATGTGTGCATACCATGTGTGTTCTTTTGTGATTGGGTTACCTCACTCAGGATGATATTTTCTAGTTCAATCCACTTACCTTGTAGTCCTTCAAAAGTCCATCAGTACCATGAACTGATTTTGTTTTGGGGAGGAGGTTTTGTTTTTGTTTTTTGTTTGTTTGTTTTAAATGAACAGTATAGATTCTAGGACTTTAGGGTTCATCCACTTCTATTATCTTGCCATACTGTAAGGCATAAGTAAAATAAAACAGCAATTTACTAGCTCATGTGTTTCTTTTTTCCTTTCCCATTAGGTACTGGGAATCAGTATTCAGGAAAGGGAATTTAGAAACATTCCAGTGGAATGTAGAAGTTAAATGCCAGAACAAATTAAATAACAGTATGGCAGTCAGAGAGATTTCCTTGGTTTTGTCTGGTGTTCTGACAGTCAGTTTCAGAAATGGTTTGGTATTAGAAATAATTATGAATGTAAGCGTGCCTACTCAATATTCTAACCCTGTAATTCTTTTGGGATTTGGAAAGTAAAAATTTGGACTATCCTTTAGAAGAGCAGCCTTTTTCTTTCTTTAAGTTTTGTATTGGATTCTTGAGTGAGAGATGGCTACACTCAGATGACATTTCTTTTTAATGTTTTTTCTTCTTTATTTTTCAGATTATAATATAGTTACAATATTTCTTCCTCCCTTCAAGCTCTCTCATATACTCCTCCTTTCTCTGTTTCAAATCCATGACATTCTATTTCATTAATTGTTACATACCCATATATACATACATACATATATATTCCTAAACATAATCTGCTCAGTCTGTACAGTCAGTCATACATGTGGTTTCAGGGCTTTTGGTTTGGTGTTGGATAACCTAGGGTGTGCTTTCCCTGGTGAAGACTATTTCTCCCACTCTCAGCCTTCCTTTGTATTTCTTTTGGTTCGAGAACTCATGGGCTTATTTGTTATCTTTTTCACTTACCACAGTGATTTATCCATATGAGTGTTCAGTTCTTTATAATATTTCAGTTCTTTTAATATTTCAGGTACAGATATATCAGATTTTGTTTAGTCAATTGTCAGTTGATAAACATTTACCTTTGACTTATTAGCTATTATGAATAATTATCTGTGTAAGTTTCTGTTTTTCATGGATATGTTCCCAAGTTTCTTGGATTATACTGGACATATGGCATCTTTATGGTTACCATTTTGAGAAAATGTTAACTTTACAATCCTGCAGCAAAGAATAATCGATTTCTTCTGGGTGAGGTGGTGCACAGCTTTAGTCTCAGCACTGAGGAAGGCAGAGACTCTCTGAGAGAGGAGATCTGCCTGATCTAAGACCAAGTTCCAGGCTAGTAGGATGCTGTCTGAAACAACAGAACCAAAACTAATTAGTTTCTCTATATCTTTGTTAATATTTATTATAATCTTTAAATTTTAACAAGTATATTCTGGAGAATGTGGCATTGTATCTTACTATAGTTTCTTCTCCTTCCTTCTTTCCATCCTTCCTTTCTGCCTTCCTCTTCCCCCCTCTCTTCCTCCCTCCTTTCTTTTCTTTTTCATGTTTTGAGACATGGTCTTTCTATACAGCGCTGACTGCTCATGACTCACTGTGTACTTAGATTAAAGGCACGTGCTCCTGTGTCTGGCCTGCAGCCTCACCCTTTAAAGTATGATCAGAGACCAGCTAGCTCATCAGTATTAGTGCTTGAGATTACACTTTTGCTCTCACATCTCTTTTCCCACGCAAAGAACACCTCATTTTGTTTTATTCTACAAGTTTTGTGGGTTTGGTTCTTCCTCATAGACCAACAGGCCAAGTGCAGTCTCTGTATGTGTGTTGTGTGGGGAGAGGTTAGAGCCCCAGTTTAGTTTACTTATTTATTGCACGTGGATATCAAACTGTTCATTTATAGAAGTAATCACAGTGATGTAAAATTCACTTGGCATCTTTATCTTTAAAAGCTCAACTGATTAAAAGTATACAATTTTGTATCTGTGCCCTTAATTCTGTTCCAGTGATTTATGGTGCTGTTTACCAGTACTGAGTCTTCTCATCCACTCGTGTGAAATAGCTCCTCAGTTATTTAGCCATTCCATCTCTTTGAAAATATTTGTATGGGAGAAATATGTTTGCTCAGCACATAGCCTTCTTCTGTTGAACTTGCCTTGACTTTCTGATGCTGTCAAAGGCGACAGTCTTAATTTCACCTCTGATTATTTACTATTAACTTGTATAATTATGACATTCTCACAAACTGTATTCTTCCATGTTGATATTCTCTACATCCTAAGTTGCTCTAACTGGTTTCACGTGGGTGTCACAAGACTAAAGCTTACTTTTCTAGATGTTCCTTATTATGTCCCTTTCCATACTTGATTCATGGGCATTTCCAGGACATTTTGTAAGGCACATATTTTTCTTTTTCTTTATTAGCATGTACATTAGGTGTTAAATAATGCACACCCTCCTCGGAAAAATACACTTGATCATCATGTGTAATCTTATTATTTTATTGGATGCAGTTAAATACTACCTGTTGGTGGATTTGCATCCATGTGAAAGGAACAAATGCTCCACTTACATAAGGTCCTGAGTAATTGGTACCAGGCATCTTTTCAGACAGAGGATGAGAAGGTGGAACCAGCTCTGCTGCTTCTCTCATTCACATGGCCGCCTCTTCTCAGCCTATTAAAAAGGTAGAGAAGAAAGAGATGGGTGAGTCATCATCGCTATTAAGAAGTATAGCAACTCAAAATGCAATAGCTACAGTCGACATCCTGGGTGTTGGCCAATGCTCCCCAGCAGCTACACAGAAGGGGTTTCTCCACTCTACACACACTTTTCTATTTGAGCTTTCCTTATGTGGGTTTCCAAGTGTGTTCAATGGATGTTTAATATCTCTGTAAGTTGTAAAAATAAGTGATGGAAAACCCAAGTCACATTGTTTGGCAGCATACAATTTGACAAAAGCAGAGAGCTTCTTGCTACACACTGTTTGACTGAAACAGGAAGTGTAGTAGAATTAAACCCCAAACATTTGCTAGTTAAGTGGTGTTTTCAAATAAAAATTCTTGCCTCTCACTTTCATTGAAGACAATTTCTGCACTGTGTACTTCACATCTCTTTCAAAATCATTTTGTTTGAGTTGGGCAGAGATCAGTTGAAGGACTATAGTGACAACTGGCAACACAAATCCAGGGACTCCACTACCTAGGTGTTATTTAGGAAAATTTCCCAGAAGTGCCCCTGCCTGATTCCCCCATATACACAACTAGAAGTGCCCCTCCCAATCCTGTATGTATACAGCTAGAAGTACCCCTCCTCATCCTGTATGTATACAGCTAGAAGTACCCCTCCTCATCCTGTATGTATACAGCTAGAAGTACCCCTCCTCATCCTGTATGTATACAGCTAGAAGTACCCCTCCTCATCCTGTATGTATACAGCTAGAAGTACCCCTCCTCATCCTGTATGTATACAGCTAGAAGTGCCCCTGCCTGATCCTCCATGTACACAGGTAGAATTATTCCTTCTTCACTGGTGCATAGTTGTTTGCTTTTTTTATGTTCTTGAAAACAAGCTAGTTAACTGTACGTTTATCCCTTGATCAAATATTATGCTCTTGAGGCTAACAACTATATCTTATTTGTCATTTCCTAATAATTTCTCATGGTAAATATTAAGTATTTTTCTGACACCTTTTACTAAAAACTAAATAGCTTTATTTAGAAAGGTTTCAGTGGAATTGATCCAACTTTATGGAAAAATAATATGTTTGTGAAGGAACATACACTCATTAAAATGATCTCTGAGCTTCAGAGAGTAAAATAAGACCCATGGTCCCTGAGAAGCAAGTATTCTTTCTGCAAGCTGATTGAAGACAATGTGTCTTGGTTTGGGTGGTGATGAGTCACATTGAGAGAAGTATTCAAGCCCAATGTAAATGACTGGCCATATTACATTCTTCACACGTATCCTTCTGTGAAATGGGCCGAGAGGCTGAAGGAATGGGGGGGGGTGCTGCAGAATGGGAGGATTGCGACTGGATGAAGATGTGCTTCCAAAGGAAGATTCCAGAAACTCACTACCCAAGTCTGATTTCAAATTCTACCATTTACCACACGCCCTATCACAATTTAGCATGTCACAATTTAGACACCCATAAAATGCAAGTCACTCTCAAACTAATAGCATATGGTATTGTTTTGAAGATTAAATAATACAGATTGTAATTTAAGTCTAAAATGTTTTCCGTAAGGTCCTGTGTTTGAACACATGATCCCCAGGTACTGGAGCTTTTGGAGTTTTGGGAGGGGTGGAACCTTTAGGAAGTGGGGTCTTACTGGAGGGAGTGATTTGCTGGTAGTGGGCTTCGAGGCCTGATAGCGGAGCCTGTTCCTTTCTACAGTTCACACCCTGACTGTGGACTCTGTTACTCTCCATGCTACCTCAGTGGACTCCACTTTCCAATTGTAAAGCGAAACAAACCCTTCTTCCTTTAAATGGGTTCTAATAGGCTTTTTGTCTCTGTAAGAAGAAAGGTAACTAATACAAAAGGTCTTCAGGAAATGCTTAGAAATCAATAAATGTCCAATATGTACCAGTTGTTACCTTCCTCTTTCATGTGCCCCCTTGAAATCTCCACCATCTTCTTTGTTCTCTTATTGGCTCTGATAATTGAGTTTTGTATGATGACCATCAGAGTTGGATAGTCTTCAAATACACAGACTTTAAAAATATAGTTTAGACATCAGAGATTTAACCTGAGCGAAATTCCCTTACTAGCTTTGAAGAGAACACCATGAAATACCATTAAGCTGTTTGTACCCACATGCATTTTTCTGCTTAATTCACTAAAGTGAAGAATTTTTATTTTCATTTATTATTTTTTATTAGATATATTCTTTATTTACATTTCAAATGATTTCCCCTTTCCTGGTCGCCCTCTCCTTGCCCCTGGAAAGCCCATAAGCCATCTCCCCTCCCCCTGTTCCCCAGAGTGGGACAGAGCCTTCAATTACACAGACTATAAAAATATTGTTTAGACATCAGAGATTTGACCTGAGTGAAATTTCCTTTCTAGGTTTGAAGAGAACACCATGCAATACCATTAAGCTATTTGTACCCTTATGTATTTTTCTGCTTAATTCACTAAAGTGAAGAATTTGTATCAATCTAGCTGTCCATCAGTAGATGAATGGATAATGAAAATTTGGTAGTATATGAATAAAAGTATATATATATATATTACTATATATATAAGTATATGAATAAGTATATATAAGTATATGAATAAAAGTATATATATTACTTTTTGGGTTTTTTTTTTTTTTGAAGCTGAGAAAGTAGCTCTTTCTCTCTTTTTTTAATTGGATATTTTGTTTATTTGCATTTAAAATATTATCCCCTTTCCAGGTCTCCCTTCCAGAATGCCCTATCCAATCTCCCCTCCTCCTGTCTCTATGAGGGTGCTTTCCCACCCATCCACCCATTCCTGCCTTCCAGCCCAGGCAATCCCCTCCATTGGGAAATCAAACCCCTACAGGAACCAGGGCCTCTCCTCCCACTGATATCCAAAAAGGCCATCCATTGCCACATATGCAGCTGGATCCATGGCTCCCTCCACGTGTACTCTTTGGTTAGTCATCCAGTCCCTGGGACCTACGGGGCGTCTGGCAGGTGGACACTGTTGCATCCCTCATAGGGCTGCAAACCTCCTCAGCTCCTTCAGTCCCTTCTCCAACTTCTCCATCCGGGATCCTCTTCCCAGTCCAATGTATGGCTGTAAGCATCCATATCTGTATTTGTCAGGCTGTGGCAGAGCCTTTCAGTAGGATCTTGTAAGCAAGCACTTCTCGGCATCCATAATAATGTCTGGGTTTCACAACTGTATATGAGATGGATCTCCAAGTGGGTCAGTGTCTGGATGGCCTTTCCTTCAGTCTCTACTCCATGCTTGGTCTCCATATTTCTTCCTGTGAGTATTTTGTTCCCCATTCTAAGAAGCACTGAAGCATCCACACTTTGGTTTTCCTTCTTCTTGAGCTTCGTATGGTCTATGAATTGTATCTTTGATATTCTGAACTTTTGGGCTAATATCCACTTATCACTGAGTGCATACCATGTGTGTTCTTTTGTGAATGGGTTACCTAACTCAGGATGATATTTTCAAGTTCCATCCACTTGCCAGTGAATTTCATTAAGTCACTTTTTTAAATAGCCAAGTAGTATTCTATTGTGCAAATGTTGAACATTGTCTGTATCCATTCCTCTGGTGAAGAACATCTGGGTTGCTTCCAGTTTCTGGCTATTATAAATATGGCTGCTATGAACATAGTGGAGCATGTGTCCTTATTAAATGTTTGAACATCTTCTAGGTATATGCCCTGGAGTGGTATAGCTGGATCCTCAGGAAGTACTATGTCCAGTTTTCTGAGGAATCACCAGACTGATTTCCAGAGTGGTTGTACCAGCTTGCAATCCCAACAACAATGGAGGAGTGTTTCTCTTTCTCCACATCCACGACAGCCTCTGCTGTCACCTGAGTTTTTGACTTAGACATTCTGACTGATGTAAGGTGGAATCTCAAGTGGTTTTGATTTGCATTTCCCTGATGACTAAGGATGCTGAACTCAGCCATTTGAGTTTCCTCAGTTGAGAATTCTCTGTTTATGTCTGTGCCCCATTTTTAATGGGGGCTATTTGGTTTTCTGGAGTCTAACTTGTTGAGTTCTCTGTATATATTAGCCCTCTATTGGATGTAGGCTTGGTAAATCTCTTTTCCCAATTTGTTAGTTGCTGTTTTGTCCTGTTGACAGTGTCCTTCACTTTACAGAAGCTTGGCAATTTTATGAGGTCCCATCTGGCCATTCTTGATCTTAGACCACAAGCCATTGGTGTTCTGTTCAGGAAAATTTCCTCTGTGCCCATGCATTTGAGGCTTTTCCCCACTTTCTCTTCTATTAGATTCAGTGTACCTGGTTTTATGTGGAGGTCCTTGATACACATGGACTTGAGCTTTGTACAAGAAGATAAGAATGGATCAATTAAAATTCTTGTACATGTTGACTGCCACTTGAACCAGTACCATTTGTTGAAAATGCTGTCTTTTTTTACACTGGATGGTTTTAACTTCATTATAAAAGATCAAGTGACCATAGGTGTGGGTTCATTTCTAGGTCTTCAGTTCTATTCCATTGATCTACCTGCCTGTCACTGTACCAATACCATGCAGTTTTTATCAATATTATTTTGTAGAACATATTGAGGTCAGGTTTGGCAATTCCCCCAGAAATTCTTTTATTATTGAGAATAGTTTTCACTATCCTGTGTTTTTTGTTATTCCAAATGAATTTGAGAATTGCTTTTTCTAACTCTGAAGAACTGAGTTGGAACTTTGATGGGGATTTCATTGAATCTGTAAATTATTTTCAGTAAGATAGACATTTTTATTATATTAATCCTGCCAATCCATGAGCATGGGAGATCTTTCCATCTTCTGAGGTCTTTTCCAGTTTCTTCTTCAGAGATTTGAAGTTCTTAGCATACACATAACTCACTTATTTAGTTAGAGTCACACTAAGATATTTTATATTGTTTGTGACTACTGTGAAGGGTGTCATTTCCCTAATTTCTTTCTCAGTGTGTTTATCCTTTGAGTATAGGATGGCTACTGATTTCTTTGAGTTGAATTTATATCCAGATACTTAGCTGAAATTGTTTATCAGTTGTAAAGTTCTTTGGTGTAATTTTTGGGTCATGTAAGTATACTATCATATCATCTGCAAATAATGATACTTTGACTTCTTCCTTTTTAATTTTCATTACATTGACCTCTTTTTGTTGTTTAATTGCTCTAGCTAGAATTTCGAGTACTATATCGAATTGGTAGGGAGAGATTGGGCAGCCTTGTTTTTAGTGGGATTGCTTCAGGTTTTTCCCCATTTAGTTTGATGTTGGCTACTGATTTGCTGCATATTGCTTTTACTATGTTTAGGTATGGGCCTTGAATTCCTGTTCTTTCCAAGACTTTTAACATGAAGGGATGTTGAATTTTGTCAAATGCTTTTTCAGCATCTAATGAAATGATCATGGGTTTGTTTATGTAGTGGATTATGTTGATGGATTTCAGTATATTGAACCATCCCAGCATCCCTGGGATGATGCCTGCTTGATCATGGTGAATAATGGTTTTGATGTGTTTTGGGATTTAGCTTGCAAGAATTTTATTGGGTATTTTTGCATCGATATTCATAAAGAAATTGGTCTGAAGTTCTCTTTCTTTGTTGGGTCTTCGTGTGATTTTGGTATTAGCACAACTGTGGCTTCACAGAATGATTTGGGTAGTGTTACTTCTTTTCTTTTTTGTTGAATAGTTTGAATAATATTGGTATTAGGTCTTCTCTGAAGGTCTAATAGAATTCAGCACTAAACCCATCTGGTTTTGTGATTTTTTTTGTTTGGCAGACTTTTAATAACTGCTTCTATTTCTTTAGGGGTTATGGGACTGTTCATATGGTTTGTCTTTTCCTGGTTTAACTTTGGTATTTAGTATCTGTCTAGAAAATTATCCATTCCTCCTGATTTTCCAATTTGTTGAGTATATGCTTTTGTAGTAGGATATGATGATTTTTTAAAATTTCCTCAGTTTCTGTTGTTATATCTCCATTTTCATTTATTATTTTGCCAATCTGGATACTGTCTCTGTGCCTTCTCAGTCTGGCTAAGAATTTACATACCTTGTTGATTTTCTCAAAGAACCAGCTCCTGGTTTTCCTGATTCTCTGAAAAGTTCTTTTTGTTTCTGCTTGGACGATTTCAACTCCTCTTGGGTGTATTTGCTTCTTTTTTTTCTAGAGCTTTCAGGTGTGCAATTAAGCTACTAGTGTACTCTCTCTCCAGTTTCTTTTTGGAGGTACTCATAACTATGAGATTTTGTCTTATCATTTCTTTTATTGTGTCCCATAAGTTTTGGTATGTTGTACTTTCATTAAATTCTTAAATGTCATTAATTTGTTTCTTTATTTTTCCCTTGACCAAGCTATCATTGAGTACGGCATTGCTCAGCTTCCATGTGTATGTGGGCTTTCTGTTGCTTTTGTTCTTATTGAAGACCAGCATTAGGCCATGGTGATGTGACAGGATGCATGGGATTATTTCAGTCTTCTTGTATCTGCTGAGGCATGTTTTGTGACTGATTATATAGGTAATTTTGGAGAAGGTACCATGAGGTGCTGAGAAGAAAGTATATTCTTTTGTTTTAGGATGAACTGTTTTATAGATATCTGTTAAATCCATTTGGTTCACAAATTCTGTTAGTTTCACTGTGTCTTTGTTTAGTTCGTGTTTCCATTATCTGTTCATTGAGGAGAGTGGGGTGTTGAAATCTCCCACTATTATTGTATGAGGTGCAATGTGTGCTTTGAGCTTTAGTAAAGTTTCTTTTATGAATGTGGATGCCCTTGCATTTGGAGCATACATGTTCAGAATTGAAATTTCATCTTGGTAGATTTTTTTTTCCTTTGATGAGTATGAAGCATCCTTCCTTCTTTTTTGATAACTTTTGGTTCAAAGTTCTTTTTTTCTTTTTTTGGTTTTTTGGATTTTTTTTTTTTTGAGACAGGGTTTCTCTGTATAACTCTGGCTGTCCTGGAACTCACTCTTTAGACCAGGCTGGCCTCGAAATCAGAAATCCGCCTGCCTCTGCCTCCCAGAGTGCTGGGATTACAGGTGTGTGCCACCACTTCCCAGTCTCAAAGTTGATTTTATTCGATATTAGAATGGCTATTCCAGCTTGTTTCTTGGGACCATTTGCCTAGAAAATTGTTTTCTGCCATTTACTCTGAAGAACTGTCTGTCTTTGTCACTGAGGTATGTTTACTGTATGCAGCAAAATGCTGTGTCCTGTTTATGTATCCAGTCTGTTAGTCTATGTCTTTATTGGGTAATTGAGTCCTTTGATGTTAAGAGATATTGAGCGATAGTGATTGTTGCTTCTTGTTATTTTTGTTGTTAGCAGTAGAATTATGTTTGTGTGGCTATTTTTGGGGGGGTTGCTGAAAGAAGATTACTCTCTTGCTTTTTCTAGGTTGTAGTTTCTGTCTTTGTGTTAGATTTTTTAAATCTATCATCCTCTATAGATTGGGATTTGTGGAAGGATATTGTGTAAATTTTGTTTTATCATGGAATATCTTGGTTTCCCCATCTATGGTAATTGAGAGGTTTGCTGGGTATAGTAGTCTGGGCTGGCATTTATGTTCTCTTAGGGTCTGTATGACATCTGCCCAGGATCTTCTAGCTTTCATAGTCTCTGCTGCCAAGTCTGATGTATTTCTGATAGGTCTGCCCTTTTATGTTATTTGATCTTTTTCTCTTATTGCTTTTAGTATTCGTTCTTTGCTTTTTTTGTATTTGGTGTTTTGACTATTATGTGATGGGAGGGATTTCTTTTCTGATCCAATCTATTTGGATTTCTGTAGGCTACTTTTATGTTTATGGTCATCTCTTTCTTTAGGTCACAGGAGTTTTTTTTTTTTCTTTAGTTTGTTGAAGATATTTACTGGCCCTTTAAGTTGGGAATCTTCACTCTCTTCTATACCTATTGTCCTTCGTTTTGGTCTTCTCATTGTGTCCTGGATTTCCTGAATATTTTGAGTTAGGAGCATTTTGCATTTGCTTTGCCTGCTGTGCCAATATTTTCTATGGTATCTTCTGTACTTGAGATTCTTTCTTCTACTGTGTTCTGTTGGTGATGCCTGCATCTATGACCCCTGATCTCTTTCCTAAGTTTTCTATCTCCAGAGTTGTCTCCCTTTGTGATTGCTTTATTGTTTCTATTTCCATTTTTAGATCCTGGATGGCTTTGTTCAATTCCTTCACTTGTTTGGTAGTGTTTTCCTGTAATTCTTTAAGGGATTTTTTTGTGTTTCCTCTTTAAGGACTTCTACCTGTTTACTTGTCATCTCCTGTATTTGTTTAAGGGAGTTATTTATGTCCTTCTTATCTGTGCTCTCTGGTGTGTCAGCAATCCCAGGAGTCCTCTCTCTACTGGTGCTATTTGGGTTTGAAGAGCCGGAGACAAGATCAGCTCTGGGCACTGTGGCACAGGATCAGCTCTGGGTGCAGACTGAAACTGGAAGTATCCTTAATATTCCAATAATAATATTCCAAAATAATATGGAACGCTTAACAAATTTGCGTGTCATCCCTGTGCAAGGGCCATGCCAATCTCTGTATCATTCCAATTTTAGTATACATGCTGCCGAATCAAGCACTATATTTTACTTCTTGTTAGTGTGTTTTAAAATTAGTTTTAAATTTTGCCAAATCCAACTTATTGTATTTTGTTTTACATCTACTTTTCTAGGCCTTATCTAAGATTTTTCTTTTCATCCATTTTAACTTTACTATGACCTGTGTTTTGTTTCTAAGTTTCAGAGTTTCACTTTTGCATTTAGTCCTATGGTTCATTATGTGGATTTTTATGAAAGTAGAGCTAAAATTGACTGACTTTCATATAAATATTTGGTTGCCTGAGCCTCTGAGACTAGAAGGAGCTTACTTGAAAGAACAGCTGCTGTCTGACAACTGAAATGTGGAGTTATCTGTGGCATGTCTAGTCTTTTATTGATCTCTGTTATCCAAATTCCACTGTATATCTCATCACATTAGAAATTGTTCTAAACCTCGAATTGTCCTTTATTGACAGCCGATCAGACCTTTGTCTATGAGTGTTATTATGGTATGTATATTTTCATGTTTTCTTCATGATTCACAATTTAATCACTTTTATAATGAAAATTTAAAGAGTGTCATATACTTGGATGCAGAGATCACTCTTGGAAGTTGGAAAATCCTAGCAACACAAAGTGGTGTGATATGATAGCAAGTGCCTCACATGTACCATGAGAGTTTGGAGAGATTTTTACACACTGAGGCCTTATGGGGAGAACAAAGACAGCCACAAGAAAGTTTAAGAAGCTCTAATAAGGTCAACATTTTTTACTCCTATTAAGCTTAAAGGTAGGAACGAAGATGAAGAAGGTTAATGCTGTGGTCCAGCCTTGCTTGCTTTGAATTTCCTTTGCCGGCCGCCAGAGGGAGCTCAACCTCTTTCTTACCAGCATTATGGTGTTCAGAGGAAGAAAAGATTGATGCATCCAAAAATTGAGTCAGCTGTGGATCTCTGCATCTGCTCCCATCAGTTGTCAGAGGAAGCTTCTCTGGTGACAGTTGGGTTAGGCAGCAATCTATGAGTATAACTGTCTCTTATTAGTAATCATTCCATTGATTTTTTTTCCAGTCATTTGGTTCTATCTTGGGACTCTGGGCTGTCTACTCTCTGGATTCTGATGTAGATCTGAGTGGGTTTCTTGTAGCTTATACGTTTGCAAAAGAGATACATTTGTTAACAACATGAACATTATTTAAGATGAACAAAAATCCTTTTGTGGAACAGAAAGAGAAAGAAGGGCTTTTCTCTTCTGTCTAGGAGACTGGACATATATATATATATATATATATATATATATATATATATATATATATATATATACATTTAAATATATACATTTAAAGGATTATATTACATTTAAAGACAATTAAAGGGAACTCAAATATTTGATGACCTTGTGAATATGATAGTTGATCATATAGTTTAAGCATGAGAAATACCTTAAGTCTATAGTTAAAAGATAACCATAGGAAACTTCCATTTATAACTATGATAGCTGTAGTATAAATTTAGCATAAGAAACAGTTTAAGTTCATAATTAAAGGGCAACCAAAGGAAACTTAAAGTTTGAACTTGTGATTATAAAAGTTGGATCATGTATTGGAATGTTTTATTAGGGTGAGTCTAATTTTTAATAAGTCTAGTGGTTAATGTTAGGACAGTGGCATAGGAAGGAGAGGAAATATGAAGTATTTAGTCACTGGTGACTGAGTTTAGATAACAGAAGCTTACATCTGTGAAAGTTTATATCTGAACTTGTGGACCCTTTTTCATCAAACCTCTGAGCAAGGCAAACCTGTCTGTCTTTTTGATAGGAGACCTGGTAACATTAACTAGTTAATAAATCAATTAATGAGCTGATATAGTGGTGGATTACCTTAGGGCAAGGAGCTAGGTCTGTTTTCTAGCTGTCATGCTACAGTTAGCTTAGCTGTCAGTGTACTCAGAAATCTGGGAAAGATAAATTGTAATTAGGAGTGGTTATGTATTAATTAAAATGACAGAGGTTGGTCTATAGTTCCCTACCTAAACAGTTCCCAGGTCCCTGTGGTTTCCATTGTAACTTGGACAGACTCAGTCTTGCCATCGGGCTCAGAAGATGAAAAGCTTTTTCTTACGGAGTAGGCACTTGGGAAAGAAATGACCCACCTTGACTTAGCCAATAGACAGTTAACTATCTGGGTATCCTGTTTTCTTCTCCTAATCTTGCTTTCTCCTCCTGCTCTGATGTAACAATAATGTTCTCACTCTCAATGCCTTTTCTCCCAAAGCTATGCCTCTAAGTTCTTGAGTTCACTTCTGTCTAAAACGTGTTCTGTCAAAAAAAAGTTCTCCTCCACTCAGTTCCCTTGAGTGTTCTCTTTGTTTTCCACACTTATACATTGTTTTAAAATACATGATCACATTTGCACTGGGAAGCCAGGCAGCTTCACAGCCTTGTGTGCACTGCTTGCCAGGAAAGAGTGATCTTCCAGCAGTGCTTTCACTTCTGAGCACAGAGGTGAGATCTCCTCTCTGGAGAGAAACAGCTAGGAGTGCACAGGGCATACCATCAGTGGAGCAGCTGGGACAGAGGTCTTCAGGCTGCCATTTGCACCAGGGAGCCAGGCAGCTCCACAGCCTTCTGTGCACAGACCCTGCCAGAAGAGAGTTGTTCTCCCAGGAGTATGGAAACAGGCTTACAGGTCCACAGAAGGGACAAGCTCCAGCCAGAGACAGCAAGACCAACCAGCACCAGAGATAACCTGATGGTGAAAGGCAAGCACAAGAACTATACCAAGAGAAACCAAGGCAACATTAGAACCCAATTCTCCCACCACAGCAAGTCCTGGATACCCCAACACACTGGAAAAGCAAGAATTGGATTTAAAATTGTATCTCATGATGCTGATAGAGGACTTCAAGAAGGACTTAAACAACTCCCTCAAAAAAATACAGAACATGGGTCAATAGGTAAAAGCCCTTAAAGAGGAAACACAAAAAGCCCTTAAAGAAATAAAGGAGAACATGGGTCAATAGGCAGAAGCACTTAAAGAAGAAACACAAAAATCCCTTAAACAATTACAGGAAAACACAAACAATCAAGTGAAGGAACTGAACAAAACCACCCAAGATCTAAAAGTGGAAGTAGAAACAATAAAGAAATCACAAAGTGAGACATCTCTGGAGATAGAAAACCTTGGGAATAATTCAGGGGTCAAACATCAACAACAGAATACAAAAGATAGAAGAAAGAATCTCAGGTTCTGAAGATACCATAGGAAACATTGACTTAACAGTCAAAGAAAATGCAAAATGCACAACGCTTGTTACCCAAAACATCCAGGAAATCCAAGACACAATGACAAGACCAAACCTAAGGATTATAGGTAGAGAAGAGAGTGAAAATCTTCAACTTAAAGGGCCAGTAAATATCTTCAACAAAATTATAGAAGAAAACTTCCCTAACCTAAAGAAAGAGATACCCATGAACATACAAGAAGCCTACAGAACTCCAAATAGACTGGACCAGAGCAGAAATTCCTCCCATCACATAATAATCAAAATACCAAATGCACTAAAAAAAGAAAGAATATTAAAAGCAGTAAGGGGGAAAGGGCAAATGCACAAATAACTTATAAAGGCAGACCTATCAGAATTAACCAGACTGCTCACCTGAGATGATGAAAGCTAGAAGATCCTGGGCAGATCTCATACAGACCCTAAGAGAACAAAAATGCCAGTCCAGATTACTATACTCAGCAAAACTCTAAATCACTATAGATGGAGAAACCAAGATATTCCATGATAAAACCAAATTTACACAATTATCTGTCCACAAATCCAGCCCAACAAAGGATAATAGATGGAAAACTCCAACACAAGGAGGGAAACTACATCCTAGTAAAAGCAAGAAAGTAATCTTCCAACTAATCTAAAAGAAGATAACCATACAAACATAAAAATAACATCAAAAATAACAGGAAGCAATAATCACTATTCCTTAATATCTGTTAACATCAATGAACCCAATTCCCCAACTTAAAGACATAGACTAACAGAAATATTTTTCATGGAAATCTTCAATTTTATCAGAAAATGTTTGCGTACTGGCTGATTTTGTGTGTCAACTTGACACAGGCTGGAGTTATCACCGAGAAAGGAGCTTCAGTTGGGGAAGTGCCTCCATGAGATCCAGCTGTGGGGCATTTTCTCAATTAGTCATCAAGTGGGGAGGGCACCTTGTGGGTGGTACCACCTTTGGGCTGGTGCTCTTGGGTTCTATAAGAGAGCAGACTGAGCAAGCCAGGGGAAGCAAGCCAGTAAGAAACATCCCTCCATGGCCTCTGTATCAGCTCCTGCTTCCTGACCTGCTTGAGTTCCAGTCCTGACTTCTTTTAGTGATGAACTGCAACATAGAAGTGTAAGCTCAATAAACCCTTTCCTCCCCAACTTGCTTCTTGGTCATGATGTTTGTACAGGAATAGAAATCCTGACTAAGACAGTTTGTAATTCCTCTTTCAATTAATTTAGTAATTTTTTTATGTCTACCATTTTATCTGCATTATTTTTCATGATAATCTTCAATTTTAATATGTTTTTCTATATATTTCTATTTTATCAGATATGTTTTCCATGTAAATCTCTGATTTTTATCACAAAATATTTTCAATTCGACCTTCACTTAATTTAGAAAGGTTTTTTATGTCTACCATTTTATCTGTATAATTTCCCATGAAATAGTCAATTTTAACATGGTTTTATAAATTTTTGAATTTTACCAGAAATATTTCCCATGTAAATCTTCAGTTTTACCTGAAAATGTTTATAATTCCACTTTCAACTTAGAATTATTTTTATGTCTACCATTTTATCTGTATAATAGTCCATGGTAACCTTCAATTTTAACATGTTTTTCTATATATTTCTTCAATTTTATCAGAAATATTTTCTGTGTAAATCTTCAACTTTATCAGAAAATGCTTATAATTCCACTTTCGATCAACTTAGTAATACTTTTATACTTACAATTATTATATCTATATAAAAATTTCCATGACAATCTTCAATTTTAACATGTTTTTCTACATTTTCTACAATTTTATCAGAAATATTTTCCATGTAAATCTTCAATTCTATCATAAAATGTTTCTACTTTCTTTTTCTATTAATTTAGCAATGTTTTTATGTCTACCACTTTACTATTCAATTTTCCATAAAATTGTAAATTTTTATGTTTTTTCTATATATCTCTTCTATTTTATCAGAATTATTTTCCATGTAAAATCTTCAATTTTATCATAAAATGTTTTTACTTCTTTTTTCAACAAAAGAACATGTTTTTCAAAAAAGAATACATGATCACATGGTAATAAACTCATCAGAAATTCACACAGAATATTCAAATCATAAATTGTAATAGAAGTTTACAACAGAATGTTTATGTGTATATCCATTAGGCATAATTATATGGCTAAACAGTCATCATTTGTCACAGCTCCGCAGCTTCGTTGAAAGGTAAAAACCATAACTAAGTTATTAATGAAATTTTTTTTCTTTTTTACATGTATTATTTTTAAATTTATTTATTTGATTTTTTTTATACTCCGTATTTTATCTCCCCTGCCCCAGTCTACCCTCCAACTGTTCCACATCCCATACCTCCTTCCCAGCCCGTCTCCATGTGGATGTCCCCACCCCAAAACCCAACTGACCTCTAAACTTACTGGGTCCTCCAGTCTCTTGGTTAGGCGCATCATTTCTGAATGAACACAGACCTGACAGTCCTCTTACTTTGTGTGTGTTGGGGGCCTCATGTCAGCTGGTATATACTGCCTGTGTGGTGGTCCAGTGTTTGAGGGATCTCATGGGTCCAGATTAATTGAGACTGCTGGTCCTCCTACAGGGTCACACTTCTCAGCTTCTTTCAGCCTTCCCTAGTTCAACAACAGGGGTCACCTGTTTCTGTCCATAGGTTGGGTGCAAATATCTGCATCTGACTCTGCTGCTTGTTGGGTCTTCTGGAGTGTGGTCATGATAGGTTCCTTTTTGTGAGTGCTCCATAGCTCCGGTAATAGTGTCAGGCCTTGGGACCTCCCCTTGAGCTGGATCCCACTTTGGGGTTGTTGCTGGACTTTTCTTTTCCTCAGGCTCCTCTCCATTTCCATCACTGTAATTCTTTCAGACAGGAACAATTATGGGTCAGAGTTGTGACTGTGGGATGGTCCCCTCTCCCTCATTTGATACCCTGTCTTCTTGTTGGAGGTAGGCTCTCTAAGTTCCTTTTCCCTACTGTTGGGCATTTCATCTAAGGTCTTTCCCTTTGAATCCTGACAGTCTCTCACCTCCCAGGTCTCTGGTTCATTCTAGAGGTTCCCCTCAACCTCCTATCCCCTGAGGTTGCCTGTTTCTCTTCTTTCTTCTGGCCCTCAGGGCTTCAGTCCTTTTCCATCACCCAATATCAGGTT
The DNA here is from genome assembly GCF_947179515.1 of Apodemus sylvaticus. NCBI lineage: Eukaryota > Metazoa > Chordata > Mammalia > Rodentia > Muridae > Apodemus > Apodemus sylvaticus. Next base: position 18,221,643 of record NC_067483.1, read on the forward strand.
CCCCACTCCCCCACAACTCTCCACCCTTTCCACATTCTCTCCCAGGTCCCTCCCTCCATCCCCATTAGTGATTGCTTTCTTCTCCCTCCCAAGTGGGACTGAGGCATCCTCACTTGGGCACTTCAGTTTGCTGACCTAGTTCTGTGGCTAATGTCCACTTATTAGTGAGTGAATACCATGTGTGTCCTCTTGGGTCCGAGTTACCTCACCCTTGATAATATTTTATAGTTCCATCCCCATTTGCCTGCAAAACTCAGGATGTCCTTGTTCTTAATAGCTTAGTAGTATTCCATTGTGTAAATGAGCCACATTTGCTGTATCTATTCTTCTGTCATGGGACATCTAGTTTTTTTTTTCCCAGCTTCTGGCTATGACATATAAAGCCACTATGAATATAGTGGAACACATGCCCCTGTGGCATGGTGAGGCATCTTTTGGGTATATTCCCAAAAGAGGTATAACTAGATCTTCAGGTTTTCCAATTTTCTATTTCCAATTTTCTGAGGAACCTCCAGATTGATGTCCAGAGTGGTTGTACCAGTTTACAATCCCACCAGCAATAGACGAGTGTTCCTCTTTCTCCACAACCTCTCCAACATGTGTTGTTACCTGATGTTCTGATCATAGCTATTCTGATTGGTGCAAAGTGGAATTGCAGGGTCATTTGATTTGCATTTCTCTGACCACTAAGAACTCTGAGCATTTCTTTAGGTGCTTCTCAGCTATTCAAAATTTCTCAGTTGTGAAATCTTGGTTTAGTTCTATACCCCATATTTTGATTGGGTTGTTTGGTTTTTAGGTGATTAGCTTCTTGAGTTCTTTATAAATTTTGGATATTAAGCCCTCTATCAGATGTGGGGTTAGTGAAGATTTTTTTTTTCGAATCTGTAGGTTGCTGATTTGTCTTATTAATTATGTCCTTTTCCTTACAGAAGCTTTCCAGTTTCATGAGGTCCCATTTATGAATTCTTGATCTTAGAGCTTGAGCCATTGAAGTTCTGTTTAGGAAATTTTCTCCCGTGCCAATGAGTTCAAGACTCCCACTTTCTCTTCTATTTGATTCAGTGTATCCAGTTTCATATTGAGGTCCTTCATCTACTTGGACTTGAGCTTTGTGCAAGGTGACAATATGGGTCTATTTTCATTTTTCTACATACAGACAGTCCATTAGACCAGTACCATTTATTGATGATACTTTCTTTTGTCCATTGTATATTTTTGGATTCTTTGGCAAAGATCAATTGTCCATAAGTGTGTGGTTTTATTTCTGGGTCTTCAATTCTATTCCATTGATCAACGTGTCTGTCTCTGTACCAATACCATGCAGGTGAAACCTGCTCTGTAGTAAAGCTAGAGGTCGGGGATGATGAATTCCCCAGGCAGTCCTTTATTGCTAAGAATTGTTTTCACTATTCTGGGTTTTTTTGCTTTTCCAGATGAATTTGAGAATTGCTCTTTCCAAGTCTTTGAAGAATTGTGTTGGGATTTTGATGGGGATTGCATTGATTCTATAGATTGCCTTTGGTAGGATGGCCATTTTTACTATGTTAATTCTGCTAATCCATGAACATGGGAGATCTCTTCATTTTCTGAGATCTACTATTTCTTTCTTTCTTGAGAATATTGAAATTATTGTCATATAGGTCTTTCACTTGTTTGGTTAGAGTTACCCCAAAATATTATTTGTGGCTATTATGAAGGGAATTATTTCCCTAATTTCTTTCTCAGCCTCATTATCATTTGTATAAAGGAATGTTACTGATTTTATTTGAGTTAACTTTATATCTGCCCACTTTGCTGAAGTTGTTTATCAGCTGCAGAAGTTCTCTAGTAGAATTTTTAGAGTCACTTATGTATACTATCATATTATCCGAAAATAGTGATACCTTTATTTTATTATTATTTTTTTGCCTATTTCTATCCCTTGGATCTGTTTTTGTTGTCTTATTGTTCTAGCTAGCAGTTTGAGTACTATATTGAACAAATATGGGGAGAGTGGACATTCTTGTCTTGTCCCCGATTTCAGTAGGATTGCTTCAAATATTTCTCCATTTAATTTGATATCGGCCGTTGGTTTGCAGTAAATTGTTTTTATTATGCTTAGGTATGGGCCTTGAATTCCTGATCTCTCCAATACTTTTAACATGAAGGGGTGTTATATTCTTACCCCTTCATGTTATATTGTTTACATAGTGGATTACCTTAATGGATTTTCATATATTGAACCAACCTTGCATCCCTGGGATGAAGCCTACCTGAACATGGTGAATTTTTTTCTCTTATTGAATATAGTCTTCATTTGCATTTTTATTCGATATATTTTTTATTAACATTTCAAATGATTTCCCCTTTTCTGGCCCCCCACACCCTGAAAATCCCATAAGCCCTTTTCCCTCCCCCTATTCCCCGATCTATCCCTTCCTACTCCCCTGTTCTGGTATTCCCCTATACTGCTGCACTGAGTCTTTCCAGAACCAGGGGCCACTCCTTCGTTCTTCTTGGACATCATTTAATATGTGGATTATGTCTTGGGTATTCCAATTTTCTAGGCTAATATCCACTTATTAGTGAGTGCATACCATGATTGATCTTTTGAGACTGGGTTGCCTCACTTAGTATAATGTTCTCCAGCTCCATCCATTTGTCTAAGAATTTCATGAATTCGTTGTTTCTAATGCCTGAATAATACTCCATTGTGTAAATATACCACATTTTTTATATCCATTCCTTCCTTGAGGGACACCTGGGTTCTTTCTAGCTTCTGGCTATTACAAATAGGGCTGCTATGAACATAGTGGAGCATGTGTCCTTATTGCATGCCGGGGAATCCTCTGGGTATATGCTCAGGAGTGGTATAGCAGGGTCTTCCGGAAGTGTCATGCCCAGATTTTTGAGAACCACCAGACTGATTTCCAAAGTGGTTGTATCATCTTGCAATCCCACCAGCAGTGGAGGAGTGTTCCTCTTTCTCCACATCTTCGCCAACACCTGCTGTCTCCTGCGTTTTTAACCTTAGCCATTCTGACTTGTGTGAGGTGAAATCTCAGGGTTGTTTTGATTTGCATTTCCCTAATGATTAATGTTGTTGAACATTTCTTAAGGTGCTTCTCAGCCATCTGAAGTTCTTCATGTGAAAATTCTTTGTTTAGCTCTGTACCCCACTTTTTAATAGGGTTATTTGGTTTTCTGGGGTCTACCTTCTTGTGTTCTTTGTATATATTAGATATCAGCCCTCTGTCAGATTTAGGGTTGGTGAAGATCCTTTCCCAAACTGTTGGTTGCTATTTTGTCCTTTTGACAGAGTCCTTTGCCTTACAGAAACTTTGTAATTTTATGAGGTCCCATTTGCCAATTCTTGATCTTAGAGCATAAGCTATTGGTGTTCTCCTCAGGAACTTTTCCCCTGTGCCCATGTCCTCAAGGGTCTTCCACAGTTTCTTTTCTATTAGTTTCAGTGTGTCTGGTTTTATGTGGAGGTCCTTGATCTACTTGGAGTTGAGCTTAGTACAAGGAGATAAGAATGGATCAATTTGCATTCTTCTGCATGCTGACCTTCAGTTGAACCAGCACCATTTGTTGAAAAGGCTATCTTTCTTCCACTGGATGTTTTCAGCTCCTTTGTCAAAGATCAAGTGACCATAGGTGTGTGGGTTCGTTTCTGGGTCTTCAATCCTAATCCACTGATCCACTTGCCTGACATTGTACCAATACCATGCAGTTTTTATCACTATTGCTCTGTAGTAATATTTGAGGTCTGGGATACTGATTCCCCCAGAAGTTCTTTTACTGTTGAGAATAGTTTCATCTATCCTGGTTTTTTTGTTATTCCAGATGAATTTGAGAATTGCTCTTTCTAACTCTATGAAGAACTGAGTTGGGATTTTGATGGGGATTGCATTGAACTGTAGATTGCTTTTGGCAAGATGGCCCTTTTCACTATATTAATCCTGCTAATCCAAGAGCATGGAAGATTTTTCCATTTTCTGAGGTCTTCTTTTATTTCCTTCTTCAGAGATCTGAAGTTCTTATCTATTAGGTCTTTCACTTGTTTGGTTAGAGTCACCCCAAGATACTTTATGCTGTTTGTGGCTATTGTGAAGGGTGTGTTTTCCCTAATTTCTTTCTCAGTCTGCTTATTCTTTGAGTATAGAAAGGCTACAGATTTTCATGGGTTGATTTTGTAACCAGCCACTTTGCTGAAGTTGTTTATCAGCTGTAGGAGTTCTCTGGTGGAGGTTTTTGGGTAACTTAAGTATACTATCATATCATCTGCAAATGGTGATAGCTTTGGTCAAAGGAAAAATCCACCAAGAAGAACTCTCAATCCTTAACATCTATGCTCCAAATACAAGGACACCCTCATTCATAAAAGAAACTTTACTAAGGCTCAAAGCACACATTGCACCTAACACAATAATTGTGGGTGACTTTAACACCTCCTCTCCTCAATAGACTGATCAGGAAAACATAACCTAAACACAGGGACACAGTGAAACTAATTGAAGTTAAGTTTTGGATGAATTGGGTTTAACATATATATAATTTTTCATCCCAAAGCAAAAGAATATACCTTTTTCTCAGCACCTCATGGTACCTTTTCCAAAAATCTATCATATAGTTGGTCACAAGACAGATCTCAACAAATATAAGAAAATTGAAATAATTCCATGACTCCTATCAGGTCACTCTGGAGTAAAAGTGGTCTTTAATAGTAACAAAAGCAACAGAAAGCCCACATACACATGGAAACTGTACAATACTCTACTCAGTGATACCTTGGTCAAGGAAGAAATAAAGAAAGAAATCTAAGACTTTTTAGAATTTAACTGAAAATGAAGGCACAACATACCCAAATCTATGGGACACAATGAAAGCAGTGCTAAGAGGAAAACTCATAGCTTTGAGTGACTCCAAAAAGAAATTGGAGAGAGCATACACTAGAAGCTTAATGACACACCTGAAAGCCCTGGAACAAAAAGAAGCGAATTCACCCAGGAGGAGGAGAAGACAGGAAATCATCAAACTCAGGACTGAAATCAATCAAGTAGAAACAAAGAGAACCATACAAAGAATCAACAAAACCAGGAGCTGGTTCTTTGAAAAAATCAACAAGATAGATAAACCCTTAGCCAGACTAACCAAAGGGCACAGAGAAAGTATCCAAATTAACAAAATTAGAAAATGAAAATTAGAAATGAAAAGGGAGATATAACAACAGAAACTGAGGAAATTCAAAAAATTATCAGATCCTATTACAAAAGCCTATACTCAACACAACTGGAGAATCTGGAGGAAATGGACTATTTCTTTGATACCAAATACCAAAATTAAGTCAGGATCAAATAGATGATCTAAACAGACCCATAACCCCTAAAGAAATAGAAGGGGTCATAGAAAGCTTTCCAACCAAAAAAAGCACAAGACCAGATGATTTTAGTGCAGAATTCTATCAGACCTTCAAAGAAGACTTAGCACCAGTACTCTTCAAACTATTCCATCAAATAGAAACAGAAGGAACAGTACCCAACTCGTTCTACGAAGCCACAATTAAGCTGATACCAAACCCACACAAAGATCTGTCCTGAACCGCAGGACAGCCAACAGGGTTCCTTAAGCCACCTAGAAGAAAGGCGATGGGGCGACAAGACAATAGATAGAGGCTGGACAGCCTGTCTGATCCCGATCAAGCTGTCAAACTTTAATTTTCACACAAGTCAATATAAAGGGAAGCATACAAGGTTTGGGAGGGGTAAAAGGGGGGGAACAATCTCAGGGGGTTGGCATCATTTCTAAGAAACAGTTTCTCATAATTTCTGGTAAAGCTAGTTATTGCTGTTGGAATTCTAGCATGATAAAAGGTGGGGTCATGAGGCAGTGAAGTGGAAAGGGGTTGCTACAATAACCTATCTACAGATGAACTTCAAAAGGAGGAGGTTTTTAGATTTATGTTGGAATTGTTCCTGGCATGGAGATCTATGTGAGAATGACTCCTGGAATCGAGGTCTCCTGGCATTGAGAGCCAGGTGGGGATGGCTCCTGGTATGGAGAGTTCTTGGCATTGAGTTCTAAGTGAGGGTGGCTCCTGGCATCTCTCCCTTGTCTGTATAGAGAGCAGAGGTCAGACAGTCATTGATGGCAAGCAGATAAGGCATCAAGATAATGGGACAGCGCCTGCCTTAGGAATCCTGGTCATCCATCATCCCGTTCCCTTTCGGTAGTCTCTGCCAGCCTCCAGAAACACCTGTCTTAGGTGGGAGTGGCCCTGGGAAGTTGCCCGTCATTGGCTAACTGCCCAGCAAGTTAATTGTTATTGATGCCGTTAGCTTGTGGGGCTCCTTCTGTAGTCCCAGCTGGAATGGCTGTGACAAGGATGCTCCTTCTGTAAAGGCACTAGAGTGTGCTGTTTGGGCTATTTTTCCCTGAGGGTTTAGGTAGCCATCTCTCAATCGTCCATAGCCAAACGATGGTAATGTACCTGAATAGGTTTGGCTGCCAAGTCATCTATCTGCTTCTTAATTAGGGCTGTGAGGTGTTTAAAAGCCCATGGTCCAAAAGAAAATAACAATAACAGAGCTATAAAGGGTCCTAGGATACTGGGTAAAAGTGTAGTGAGCCATGGAGAGGTGGAAAACCAATTTTCATACCAACTTTCTTTCTGTTCTCTTTCTCTCTTGTGTTTTTCTAGGCCTTGTCTGACTATTTTCATGCTGTCTTTTACAACTCCTGTCTTACTAACATAAAAACAACACTCTTCTTTTAAAGCTGCACAAAGTCCACCCTGTTGGAGGAACAGGAGTTCAAGTCCTCACCTATTTTGGAGGACAGTCTCAGCTAGGGAGTCAATGGAGTCAGAGAGATCAATTTTCCCCTGCTGAAGGCATTGGATGTCTTGATCGATGGTAACACTTAGCTCCGTGTACCTAGAGTTGGAAAGAACAAGGGAAGAAATACCTGTCCCAGCTCCACAGCTCCAAGGCCAAGTAGGACAGAGAGAGTAACAGCAGAAATAGGTTCTCTGTGAGGGCGGCTCAAAAAAGTGGAGGCTCCAGTAGATGTAGATCGACCCCACAAGTGAAAAAATTCTTCAGAGTGATAATAAACTAAACGAGGGAACATCTTAATAAGGATGCAAAACTCAGGGTTCTCCCCATTCTTTTGATTTTGAAAAACTGAGGCAGAGAGGCAAGGTGTAAGACCATCGAGGCACGCCCACCAAGTTCCCTCTGGGGGGAGAATAAAATAATTGCCAGGAGGGGGGAAATAGATTTCATTACATAAGTGAGCATAAAGTGAGGGGACATTTGTTCCACTAGGGATCACACAAAGTCCCAGGCCAGATATCTGGGTTAATGAAAGATCTGGCCAAGCGCCCTTTTGCCAACGGCAGCGCTGTGGATTGTCAGCATGTGTGTGTGTGTGTGTGGGGTCACCAAGAACAGCAATTCCTTCATAAAAGGGTGGTTGGTAATGGTAGCACAGCCAGCAATCTTCAACAAGTTGAGGGGAAGTTTCATTTAAGGTGAAAAAAAGTCTGATTAACTAAAGAAAGTACAAGATTTTTAGTGGGAGCTGGCTGTACAGGCAGTGTAGTGGCTGATGGCTTAGCTGGTGGCTGGAGGGGAAATACAGAAGGTAGGGAAGTGTCTTTAATAGAAGGAGCATGGGTGGTGTCCTGATCAATTCCTTTAGGAGGAATAGGATGAGGTTCCAACATAGAATTAGGTCCCATTGGGACTGGCTGAGCATGATATAAAGACTCTTTAAGGAGCTTAATGGAGAAAATAATACCTGCATCAAAGCCAGGTACATAGAGGCGAGGACCCCATTCATAGCCTCTTTGCCAATGTAAATTGGGAGACTTTGCATGGGTGGTGAATGTAATTCGTAAAGGTGTGCACCATCCCTTTGTAGAAGAATTAGAGGCCAGGCAGGACTCATCATATTTTTGAAAAGCAGCTGAGGGTGTAACATTATGTTTTACTTGGATGTAATCCCATGAGGTAGTGGGATTCCAAGATGCATCTCTAACAGTTACACAAGCCCAGGAGGCACAGAAAAAGTCTGCTTTGTCTCCACATTTTTTATCTACAGAACTGCCACGATGGTACCCAGTGCAGACATAAAACTCAGTTCTCCTTAGTAAGGCACGTCGAACTGAGTTGCCACAGCCAGGCTTAGGGTTGCGTGCAGGGAATTCTGGGGCCATGGAGATATCTAAAGGATGCTCAATTCCCCAAGGTGCTCCTGTACTAAGTGTGATCTTGCAAAGATCAGGGGTCAGGGCATCTGGCCACCAAATTTGATTAGATAATTTGGAGATAGACCAGACAGGGTCCTTTTTATCTGAGAGGACCATCCATGTAAAATTCCAAACCAAGTGCCTAGAGGACATTCCTGAAGAGGGCTTATGGGGCAGTTGAATTGTCGCCAGTGCATCCTGCCCTAGTAGGGTCCTCAGAAGCATCTGGATCAGGTGAGGTAGCAGCATCTGTAAGAGAAGGAGAATGAGTCTCAGAGGGAGACGAATGCTCCACTCTGGACATAGGATTAACTTGTTTTATAAGGCGTTCTGGGAGTCATCTGGGCTCAGAGTTCTTTTGATCATAAATGCATGCTGAGCCAGGACCCCAAATAAGTACAGGATCAGGCCCCTCCCATTGACTGGTAAGGGGGTCCCTCCAAAGCACTGTGGCATGAGAATGTTTGGAACCAGAATGTCAATGACGATCAGCAGCTGAACGTCCATCATTATCCAGTCTTAAGAAATTAAGCACAAACAGGGCAGGAACAAGTTTATTTTGAGGTGAAGGAGTCATGAAGGTTTCTGTGGAGGTGGAAAGTCATTGAAGCATAATTTTTAAAGTCTGATGTGCTCTTTCAACAATTCCTTGACCTTGATGGTTGTAAGGAATACCCGTGATGTGTTTAATACCAAAGAGTGAGCAAAACTTTTGAAACTTAGTACCTGTGTATCCTGGCCCATTGTCAGTCTTAATGATTTGAGGTTTTCCCATAACCATCATACATTGAATAACATGAGAAATAACATCCCGAGAGGCCTCACCCGAAAGGGGAGAATCAAAGAGAAACCCACTAATAGTATCAATTGTGACATGAACATATTTGGACCTTCCAAATGAAGGGAAGTGAGTCACATCCATTTGCCAACATTCATTTGGAAGCAGACCTTTTGGATTAACTCCTAAATGAGGACTGGGGAGTAAAGAGACACAAGCTGGTCAGTCTTTGACTATTGATCGAGCTTGTTCCCAAGAAATTTTAAACATCTGTCTCAATGTAGAGGCATTGAGGTAATGGAGGGCATGTGCTTGTTGAGTCTTTATTAAAGGAGTAGACAGAACGGTGGAAACAAGGCGAGGGGCTTCATCTGCCTTGGCAGTACCTTCAGAGAGGGGGCCCTTTAGGCCTGCATGTGCTCTTAGATGACCAACAAAGAAGGGAGTGGTTCTTGTAAGGATAAGCTGTTGAGTTTTAGCAAACAGATGAGAAGCAGTGGAGGTGGTCCGTATGTATGGGACCATCTTGAGGAGTGGAATAGAGTTAGCTACATAGGCACTGTCCGTGTACAGGTTGAAGGGGGAGGAACATAATCTTTCAATAACCTGTTGTACAGCAAACAACTCAACCAAGTGTGCTGAGGAATGTGGAGAATGGGACACAAAAGCCTCGTCACCTAGGACATAGGCAGCACGTCCATTTGAGGAACCATCAGTGAAAACAGTAACTCCCTCTTTAAATGGCTGCTTGGGGGTGACTCTGGGGAACACAAATGGGTGAATTCTAGCAAACTGTATAAGAGGATCATTGGGGAAATGATTGCCAATAGTGCCAGCAAAGGCAGCACATGCAATGGCCCAATCATTGTCTGCTTGAAGAAGCCAGTCAACCTGCTCTGAGGTATAAGGAACTATAAGGATGTCAGGGTCCTTGCCAAAATATTGTCTGGCCAGTTTCCTACCTTTTAAAATTAAATTAGCAGATAAGGAATAATAAGTGGCTAAAATCTTGCTAAGCTTAGGATAGAGGGGAACCCACATCAGGGGGCACCCCGAAGAAGTTCCTGAACCCCTTTGTCAAAAGACACCCAAAGGAGAATGAGAATTAGTACACACAATAAAATGTAGGGGGAAGTTAGGGTTAAACTGAAAAGTGGTCTGTGAAGATATAGCCTGCCCAATTTGTGCAAGATCCTTTGAAGCCTGAGGGTTAAGTAAGCGAGGTGAAAGTGGATGGGTATCACCTTTCAATAGATCATAAAGGGGAAGCAAATATCTGGCGAGATTTTAAGATAAGGTTGAAGAAACTGCAAATTACCCAAAAGTTGTTGAAAGTCGTGCAAAGTTTTTAGGGAAGCTAAATGGAGTTCTATCTTTGGGGTAAAGACACAGTCTTGTGAAAGCTGGAAGCCTAAATACGAGTAAGGGGCTTGGAGTTGAATCTTATCAGGGGCAATTTTCAAGCCTCGACCAGACAAAGCTGCCTGGAGCTGCTGGAAGCATTGTAAGGCTTGGGCTTTAGTGGGAGCTCCAAGAAAAATATCATCCCTGTAGTGAAGAAGGTGTGGCCATGCTTCACGGATGGGGCAGATGGCTTGAGCCACAAACCTCTGGGCCAGGGTAGGACTATTAGCCATGCCCTGGGGAAGTACTCGCCATTGGAACCTATCCATGGGCCCCTGAAAATTAATTTGTGGGAGACTGAAAGCAAAATGAGGGCAGTCATCAGGATGTAAGGGAATAGTGAAGAAACAATCTTTCAAATCAATAACAATTTTGGCAAGGTCCTTGGTAATAGCTGCAGGGGTAGGCGGACCAGGCTGAAGAGCTCCCATAGGAATCATAACTTTATTAACAGCCCTAAGATCTTGCAGAAGTCTCCATCTACCAGATTTTTTCTTAATTACAAAGATAGGCGTATTCCAAGGGGAAGAAGAAGGTTCTATATGACCTGCAACGAGTTGCTCCTGCACTAGCTCTCGAGCTGCTTTTAATTTTTCTTGAGTTAGAGGCCACTGATCAACCCACACGGGGGGGGGGGGGGAGGGGGATCCCTCCAGCAGATCTTATCTGCATGAGTGGGGGGTGCAGACATGACAGTGGCCATTAGGGAAAATCCGAATCTGGGAAGCCTACTCCTTGTCGATCTGGCTTCTGCTGGACTTGTATTGGGCATCGAATGCCTTGAGCTTCCTTACCCAGTCTGCGTCCTGGAAGGAATCCTTGTGCCAGCATTTGCTTTGTAACAATCTCATTAGGGCTGCACATGATAATATTCATTTGAGAAAGAATATCTCGGCCCCAAATATTAACAGGGAGATCCCTGATGACAACAGGAGTGACAGTCCCCGAATTGCCTTCCTGATCTGTCCAAGTAAGTATCTTGGCACTGACCTGTGGATTACTGGAGTGGCCTATGCCTCGCAGATGGGTTATAGAGGCTGTCAACGGCCAGCTATTAGGCCACTGTTTCAAGAAATGACAGTAGCATCTGCTCTGAGTCGAGGAGACCTGTAAAAGCCTTGCCATCCAATTTTAAAGTAAGCATGGGGCGGGAAGGAGAAATCTTGTGTATCCAGAAGACATCTGCTATTCCCATTTCTCCCTGGTCCCTATGTTCCTTATTAGCAGGGTTGTGGAGGGCAACTTGTGGAAGGAGGAGTAATTGAGCTATAGGCTGTCCTGGAGAGATGGACATAAGTCCTTCCAGAACTCTGGCTAGGACTACAATTTCTCCCTCATATGGTGAGTCTACAGGAGTTGGAATAACTTGAAATCCTCCTTTAGACAAAGAAGCCCTTCCTATGACTAAGCCAAATGTCCCAGGTGGTAGGGGACCATAAACTCCAGTTGGAAATACCTGCACACCATCCTCAGGCTTTAATACTGAGCTGGTGGTAGCGCAAAAATCTAGGCCTGCACTGCCTGGGGTGGCTGGTTGCAGCTGGGAGATTGAATTGTGCTGTTGACTGGAGGGAACACTGATTGCTGTTGTTGTTGTGGGACAAACCCAATTGCCCCGGGGTTGGTCCGCGGGTAGGGGGCCATTGGCTGCCCCTGCAGGGTGTTTCCCGAAGGCCTGGGAGAGGACGACCAGGAATATCTCTCTTGGAATTACAGTCCTTTAGCCAATGATAACCTTTACAGCAGGGAGGACAAAAGGTAGTTGGAAGTTTTTGCCTTAGGAAAGGTGGACCTGTAGATTGAGGAGCTGAAGCTTGAGACAAAGAATTCCTGTCAGCTCTGGGATGAGGACAATCACGTTGGAAGTGTCCAAGGTGTTTGCAATTGAAGCAAGTCTTTGATTGCGCCTGAATGCCTGCTTTCTGAAGTGCAACTCCTATCGCTAGCCCCATAGCGTGACTGGTTCCCAAGCCTGCGCATAAGCGAACGTATTCTGCCAAAGATTTAGTACTGTGATGTTTAAGCACGTCCTGGCAGGATGGATTTGCCTTTTCAAAGGCAACCTGTTTGAGAAATGGACTATCGGGGTCTTGGGGCCCAAAGATATGCTCCCCAAAGATACAGTTTCAGTGAGACAACTAATGAATGAGTTATAGGGTTCGTCTGGACCTTGAAGGACTTTAGTCAGAGTGGCGGATGACCCTGTCTTGGGTGGTAGTTTTTTCCAGGTGGTGAGATAGATTTGTCTAACTTGAACTAGGAGTCCTGGAGGGTACTTCATTTGGGATTCTAATCAATTAAAAGGGGAATCACCTAGGAGTTTCTGAGCAGTCCAGGACTTACACTCTGCCTGTAAGCGGTTTTTACTTTCGATTTCCTTAGCTACTTCAGCTGCTTCTGATTTTCAAAGAACAAATTCTCCCCCAGAGAGTGTAGTTAGGGCAAGCTGGATAAATTCCTTGGGTATAAGCCAGCCCTCAGTAGAAGACTCTAACAAAGCCAGTGTGAAGGGAGCTGTCGGCCCATAGGCTGTGACTGCAGACTTTAATTTTTCTAAAATTTTAAAGTCAAGAGGCTTGTAAAAATAATTTGAATTTGATACATTGCTGTCCTTGCCCTCATCTGGGGTCGGAGTTCCCAAGGAATGTGGTTGTGGGGTACCTGGAGACTGATCTCCTATTTCTCCCTCCTCCTCTCCCTCTAAATCATCCCGATTTTCCTCCTCAACCTCAGCTGGAGCCTCTAGGGGGACAGTGGCTCCACTGCGCAAGGAGAGTGGGAAAACCAGGACTGGATCTTTTTGCAAGGATCTTTGCTCTGACTTTCTCGGGGTCTCCCTCTTTGAGACAAATCCCGAAGTTAAAGTTACCATCTGCCCTTCTAAAAGTGCCACTTGCTCCATGTGGCTCTCTACCATTTGACTGAGAGAAGAAATCTCCTCCGTTACTCTCCTGTGGGCAGCCGAAGCTGCGGGAGCAGTAATTATCTCATCCAAGGGCATGCACGATGGAGGGACAAAAGGTGGAACTACCTCTGGTGCAGAGGGTGCAGATGCAAAGGCAATGGTAGTGGTATGAGCAACAACCTTAGGTGGGTTTGGGTCAGATATCATTGCTTCCTCCTCTAAATTGGCTCCCTCCCCTAGGGGGACATCCTCAGGACCATGACCTGATTTTAGAGTTTGTAAAGGTGGGTAACTTATCTTATTGCATAGTTCTTTAGAAAGATCAGGAGGAGAAAGAGCAGACACAGACACAGAGCGGTTTAAATTCCCTTCCTCCATATCAATTACAGCAGAGGCGGAAGGGTCGAGAGTGCACAGACAGTGCCCTGGAAGAACGCTTTCTCAGAGTGCATTCTCCTTCAGAAACTAGATCCTGGAAGCGAGAGGAGTTCTGAATAATGTCATTTATCAGAGACCAATAGTTAAAAGCAGTAACCGGGATTTTTTCCGGGCCAAATGTTGTATAGTAATCTCTAAAACAATCACCTACTCTAGCCCAAGTTCTTTTATCTATGGTTCCTTCCTCCAGGAACCAGGGACAAATTTGTCTGATAAAGTCTAAGAAATGCTTAAGGTCTTTTTCCTTTACCCTAGCCCCTCCTGTCTTGAGAGAATCCTTTAGCCCTGAAATGAACAGGGATTGTTGAGTAAAAGCTTGCCCCATGAGGGTCTTACCTTCTGAGACAAGTTGTCTTGGAGATTTTCCCCTGGCCGAGCGCAGCTGCAGGTCAACCTTGCTTTGACCAAATCTGCTCTTCTCGGGCGGAGGGCCTTCCTCCTTTGATCCACGACCTCCTTTCTCTAGATCGTTCAACAGGTACTTCAGTGTTGGGCACCAGAGTGTCCTGACCAGCAGGACAGTCAACAGGGTTCCTTAAGCCACCTAGAAGAAAGGCGATGGGGTGACAAGACAATAGAGAGAGGCCGGACAGCCTGTCTGATCCCGATCAAGCTGTCAAACTTTAATTTTCACACAAGTCAATATAAAGGGAAGCATACAAGGTTTGAGAGGGGTAAAAGGGGGGGGGGGAACAACCTCAGGGGGTTGGCATCATTTCTAAGAAACAGTTTCTCATAATTTCTGGTAAAGCTAGTTATTGCTGTTGGAATGTTGGCATGATAAAAGGGGGGTCATGAGGTGGTAAAGTGGAAAGGGGTTGCTATAGTAACCTATCTACAGATGAACTTCAAAAGGAGGGGGTTTTGAGATTTATGTAGGAATAGTTCCTGGCATGGAGATCTAAGCGAGAATGACTCCTGGTATTGAGGTCTCCTGGCATTGAGAGCCAGGTGGGGATGGCTCCTGGGATGGAGAGTTCTTGGCATTGAGTTCTAAGTGAGGATGGCTCCTGGCAAAGATCAAACAAAGAAAGAGAATTTCAGGCCAATTTCCCTTATGAATATCAATGCAAAAATACTCAATAAAATTCTTGCCAACCGAATCCAAGAACACATCAAAATGATCATCCACCATGATCAAGTAGGTTTCATCCCAGGGATGCAGGGATGGTTCAATATATGGAAATCCATCAATGCTATCCACTACATAAACAAACTCAAAGAAAAAAAACCACATGATTATTTCATTAGATGCTGAAAAAGCATTTAACAAAATTCAGCATCCTTTCATGCTAAAAGTCTTGGAAAGAACAGGAATTCACGACCCATATCTAAGCATAGTTAAAGCAACATACAGCAAACTGGTAGCCAACATCAAACTAAATGGAGAGAAACTTGAAGCAATCCCACTAAAATCAGGGACTAGAAAAGGCTGCCCCCTCTGTCCATATCTTTTCAATATAGTTCTTGAAGTCCTACCTAGAGCAATTAGACAACATAAGGAGGTCAAAGGGATACAAATTGGAAAGGAAGAAGTTCATTTGCATTTCAAATTCTAAAAACTTTCTTGGTTTCTCCCTTTCTGGAGAACCCCTCAACCCCTCCTCTCACCCGCTGCCTCCAAGTATATGCTCCTCTACCTGACCCACTCCAACCTCCCCGCCCCCTTCGATTTCCCTTTGTTGGGGCATCTATTGAGCCTTCACCTGACCAATGACCACTCCTTCCAGTGATGCCCAAAAAGGCATTCCTCTGCCACATTTTTGGCTAGAACCATGTACATCCCTTGGTTGATAGTTTAGTCCCTGGGAGTCCTGAGGCATCTGGGTGGTCAACATCATTGTTCTTCCCATGGGTCTGTAAAACCTTTCAGCTCCTCCAGACCATCCTCCAACTCCTCCATTGGGGACCCCATGCCCAGTCCAATGGTTGGCTGCTAGCATCTGCCTCTGTAAGGCTCTGGCAGGGCCCCTCTGGAGACAACCATGACATGCTCCTTTTGGTATGCATTTCTTGTCATCCATGATAATGTCGGGGTTTGGTGGCTGTTTATAGGATAAATCCTGAGGTAGGGCAGTCACTGGGTGGCCCTTCCTTCAGTCTCTGCTTCACACTTTGTCTCCTTTATTATTATCTGTGAGTATTTTGTTCCCTTTCTCAGAGGAACCAAACCACCCCCACTTCAGTCTTCCTTCTTCTTGAGTTTCCTGTGCTGGGTGAATTGTAACTTGTTTATTTTGAGTTTTTGGGCTAACATCCACTTATCAGTGAGTGCATACCATTTGCATTCTTTTGTGATTGGGTTACCTGGCTCAGGATGACCTAAAGAAATGTTCAGCATCTTTAGTTGTCAGGGAAATGCAAATCAAAACAACACTGAGATTCTACCTCACACCAGTTAGAATGGCTAAGATCAAAAACTCAGGGGACAGCAGATGCTGGATAGGATGTGGGGAAAGAGGAACACTTCTTCATTGTTGGCGGAATTGCAAGCTGGTAAAATCACTCTGGAAATCACTTTGGCAATTCCTCAGAAAATTAGACATAGTACTATCTGAGGATCCAGCTGTACTACTCCTGTGCATATACCCAGAAGATGCCCCTACATGTAATAAGGACACATGCTACACTATGTTCATAGCAGCCTTATTTATAATAGCCAGAAGCTGGAAAGAACCCAGATGTCCTTCAACAGAGGAATGGATACAGAAACTGTGGTATAAATACACAATGGAGTACTCTTCAGCTATCAAAAACAATGAATTCATGAAATTCTTAGGCAAATGGATGGAATGTTGGTTTTGATGTGTTCTCAGGTCTTTGAAGGTCTGGTAGAATTCTGCACCAACTCCATCTGGCCCTGTTTTTTTTTTTTTTTTTTTGGTTGGAAGGTTTTTAGTGACTTCTATTTCCTTGTATGATATGGGCCTGTTTAGATAGTTTACCTGCTCTTGATTTAAATAAAATGCTGTAGAGAGATACCTGGTATCTCTCTCTGGAAAACCATCCATTTCATCTAGATTTTTCAGTTTTGTTGAGTATAGACTTTTATAGTAGGACCTGATGAATTTTTTAATTTCTTCCATTTCTGTTGTTATGTCTCTCTTTTCATTTCTGATTTTGTTACTTAGGATACTGCCTCTGGGCCCTTTAGATAGTTTGGCTAGGTGTTTATCTATGTTGTTTATTCTCTCAAAGAGCCAGCTTCTGGTTTTGTTAATTCTTTGTATTGTTTTCTTTGTTTCTACTTGGTTGATTTGGGCCCTGAATTTGACTATTTCCTACCTTCTACTCTTCTTGGGTGAGTTTGCTTCTTTTTGTTCTAGAGCTCTCAGGTGTGCTGCTAAGTTGTTAGTGTAAGACCTCTCCAGTTTGTTTATCTGGGCACTTAGTGCTATGAATTTTCCTCTTAGCACTGCTTTCATTGTGTCCCATAAGTTTGGGTATGATGCGTCAATATTTTCATTAAATTTCAGGAAGCCTTTAATTTTTTTCTTTATTTCTTCCCTGACCAAGTTATCATTGAGTAAAGAGTTGTTCAGTTTCCATGTGTATGTGGGCTATTTGGAGTTTTTGTTGTTATTGAAGACCAGCCTTAGGTTATGGTGATCTGATAGGATGCATGGTATTATTTCTATTTTCTTGTACTGGTTGAGGGTTGTTTTGTAACCAATTATATGGTTGATTGTGGAGAAGATACCATAAGGTGCTGAGAAAAAGATGTATTCTTTTGTTTTAGGGTGAAATTCTGCAGATATCTGTTAAATCCATTTAGTTTATAACTTCTCTTAGTTTCACTGTATCTCTGTTTAGTTTCTGTTTCAATGACTTGTCCATTGGTGAAAGTGGGGTGTTGAAGTCTTTCACTATTATTGTGTGTGTTTCAATGTGTGTTTTGAGCTTTAGTAAAGTTTCTTCTATGAATGTAGGTGCTCTTGTATTTGGTGCATTTATGTTGAGAATTTAGACTTTCTCTTGGTGGATTTTCCCCTTGATGAATAGAAAGTGTACTTCTTCATAACACTTGCTAAATTTGGGTTGAAAGTCTATTTTATTGGATATTAGAATGGCAAATCTTGCTTGTTTCCTGGCACCATTTGCTTGGAAGACATTTTTCCATCCTTATACTCTGAGATAGTGTCTGTCTTTGTTATTGGGGTGTGTTTCTTATATGCAGCAAAATGATGGATCTTGTTTGCGTATGCAGTCTGTTAGCTTATGTCTTTTTATACATGATTTGAGCCCATTAATATTGAGAGATATTAAAGAGAGATGACTGTTGGTTCCTGATATGTTTGGTTTTGTAAGTGGCTTCATGTGCTTGTGGTTCTCTCCTTTTGGCTTTGTTGTGAGATGCTTAATATCTTGTCCTTTCTTAGGTGAAGGTAACTTCTTTGTGTTGGAGTTTTCCTTCTAGGATCCTCTGTAGGGCTAGATTGGTAGATAGGTACTGTTTGCATTTAGTTTTGTCCTGAAATATTTTGATTTCTCCATCTATGTTGATCCGAGAGTTTTGCTGGTTATAGTAGACTAGGCTGGTATTTGTGTTCTCTTAGAGTCTGCATGACCTCTGACCATGCTCTTCTGGCTTTCTCAGTCTTTGTTGAGAAGTTTGGTGTAATTCTGATACGTCTACCTTTGTATGTTACTTAGCTCTTTTCCCTTGCAGCCTTTAATATTCTTTCTTTGTTTCATGTGTTTAGTGTTTTGATATTATATGATGTGAGGATTTTCTTTTCTGGTCGCATTAATTTGATGTTCTATAGGCTTCTTGTACCTTTACGGCCATCTCTTTCTTTAGGTTGGGGAAGTTTTCTTCTATAATTTTGTTGAAGATATTTTCAGGTCCTTTGAGCTGGGAATCTCCATTCTCCTCTATTCCAATTATTCTTAGATTTGGTCTTTTCATTGTGTTTTGAATTTTCTGGAGGCTTTGGGTTAGGAGTTTTTTATATTTTGAATTTTCTTTGACAGTTGTGTCAGTCTCTTCTACAGTATCTTCTACACCTGAGATTTTCTCTTCTATCTCTTGTATTCTATTGGTAATACTTACATCTGCAATTTCTGACAGTTTTCCTAGGTTTTCCATTTCCAGGTTTGCCTCCATTTGTGTTTTCTTTATTGTTTCTTCTTCCACTTTAGTTCTTGGATTTCTTCAATTCCTTCACCTGTTTACCTGTGTTTTCCTGTATTTCTTTCAGTGAGTTATTGATATTCTCTGTAAAGGACTCTATTATCTTCATGAGGTAGGATTTTAGGACGATTCCTGATTTTCAGGTGTGTTGTTTGTTGTATTCAGGCCTTGCTGTTGTAGGAAAACAGGATTCTGATGATGCCCATGTATTTTGGCTACTGTTGTGTATGGTCTTATGTTTGCCTTTTGCCAAGTGGCTATCCATGGTGTTAATTGATCAGAGTGTCTAGAGTCTGCCTCTTTTGTCCCTGGGTTGCTTTAAGTCTCCAGGTAGGCCTGCAGCCTTGGCTATAGCAGACCACCTGTGGGAACAATCAACTGAGGGTGCTTCACCAGGACAGAGAAGGTGCTGATCTTTTGTCCTCGCTGCATTAGATATCCTGGGAGGCCTTCAGATTGTTGGTTCTTCAGTGGAGCAGTTAAGCTGTTGTCTAACTGCTCTCGGTGCAGGTGATCCTCAACTGCTCTGGGAACAATAGATCCTCAACTGCTCTGAGTGCAGCTGGTTCTCTAGGATGGATCAAGATATAATGTCTTCATGGGGGTAGACCAGCCAAGAGTCTTCTCCAGCGGAAAGGAAAGGACAGAAGGGGTGGAAGGGACAGAAGGGGAATGACATCCAGGAAGGCGGGGGTCTTGGTGGGTGATGGGTCCCAAGTCCACCAGGCTCCCAGCAGCACTTCTGAGACTCCAGGGGAGGATTCTCACAAATTGCTTGAGTGAGGGGGGTCCTCTAGGATGTGTCAGGATTTGGAGTTTTCACTGGAGCAGACCAGCTAAGAGTCTGCCCAAGCAGAGAGGAAAGAGCAGAAGCATTAATGAAGTTTTACATAGGTAAACCCATCAATATTTTATCTTCTGCCCTAGCGCCTATAATAAATCAGTAGATCCCTCCTTATGACCTTTGGCTAATTGTTTTACAACCTCTTGGAATGTTCTCTGAGTAGTAGAAAGTCTGGTTCTAGCTAGAAGCAATTAACTGGTGACAGATGGGAAACTGACAGAGTTCTCATTGCAGTTTTGACTGTCAGATAAGGGCCTAATAATAGTTCTTGTATAAAAGAGCTTCATAAATACTGATATAGTTTTAAGAATTCTTATAGGATCACCATTAAAATTTATTTGTTTGTATAGACAAATCACTACAAGACAGTACATCTTCATAGATCCGCAGAGATTGCTCAAAAAAGGTGGGTTAATACCTAATAATTGTTATATAAGTTTTTATAATAACAGGAAAAGAATATTAATAGTAGTAATCTTTCCTAAAATGAATTAATTTCTCCTGGGCCTTGCCTATGGGAGCTTCATTGTAGAGATATTATAAAGTGAGGTCATCTCTGGAAGATCACCTGTTAGTTATTTAGCCTGTCCTATGATGGCTCCTGGAAGGAGAGAAGAGGAGGAGAGAGAGAGAGAGAGAGAGAGAGAGAGAGAGAGAGAGAGAGAGAGAGAGAGAGAGAGAGAGAGAGAGAGAGAGAGAGAGGGAGAGAGGGAGAGAGAGAGAGAGAGAGAGAGAGAGAGAGAGAGGGAGAGGAGAGAGAGAGAGAGAGAGAGAGAGAGAGAGAGAGAGAGAGAGAGAGAGAGAGAGAGAGAGGAGACTGTCCAGGAACAGATGGAGAGAGAGGGGAATGCTGAGAGAAGGGACAAAGAGTATAAGAAAGTAAGAGGGTAAGAGAGTAAGAGAGAGAGAGAGAGAGGGGAGGGAACAAAGAACCCTTTTTATAGTGATATCTGGTTGTTGCCAAGTAACTGTGTGGCAAATTCTAGAATGAGTGCTAATAACCACTATCCCAGCACATCTTGCAAACAGATTGTAGGCTGAAAGTTTTGTGACTGGGTTAGTGTACCAGTTCTACTGCTGGGAGCCTTGCTTGTTTACAGAAGATAGCTGGTTCAGGCTCCATAGCCCTCCTTATTTGAAGTTGTTAAGACCATGCTCACAGATTCCAGGGATTTCACACTGCACCTTGTCTCTACATATCCCCTAAATGCTCCCAAATCTAGTCATCTGTCCCAGCACGCTTTCTAACCTAACATTTCCACTTGATCCGTCTTGCTCCAGCCCATCTTCAAAATCCATTCTATTTTTATTCTAGGGAGATTCATGCACTGTCCCCCTGTGCTATATTTGATAGTTAGCATCTCTGGGTCTGTGGATTATAGCATGACCACTTATGAGTGACTACATGTCATGTTTGTCTTTCTGGGTCTGGCTTATCTCACTCAGGACAATTTTTTTCTAGTTCCATCCATTTGCCTGCAAATTATCTAACTTTTTATTGATTCTTTGTGAATTTCACATTGTGCATCACAATTTCATTTATCTCCTATGCCTCCATACCCACCTTCTGCTTTTTCAGCCTCCACCCCCACCAGATGGAAAATCCCTGCAAATGTCACAATGTGTTCCACAGTATATGTTTGTCCATACTTTTTTACTTGCAAATGTTCATTACAATGAGTCCTTGGTTTGGTTCAAGGCTTATGGCTTCTATTAAACTACCAATACTAGATTTTAACTGGGACTCTTTCAGATATCCTTTTGTTGCCCTGTGTCATTGAGATCCTGAGCTTTGGATCTATAGGAGTGGCTCCTTCACATGCTCTAGAAGTTGACCAATGGGGCAGAAGTAGGGGTGGGCCAACCCAAAGTCCTGGATCTGGGCCTGGGCGGCAGCTGAGATGGTCAGCCAGCCAGATTTCCTATAGCCATACCACTAGAAAAAGTTCTCCAGCACTGCTTCAGCTAGCTTACCCAGTGCTACAGCTAACAAGAGGGAAAGTGCTCTCTCATTCTCATGGACTAAGGTTGGTTCACCTCTCCTCATGTATGCAGGACCAGGACTAGGTACAGAACCAGAAAGCAGAAGTTAGAAAGGGGTAGGGAATAGCCCTGAAACATCAAAATGGCCCCAGGCAGTAGCCCAGACCAAGACCATATACCTGGCCTTTCTTGGTAACAGATCCCAAATGCTACAGGGCCACAGACCAATCCAGGCCCTGATCCTGGCACCACGATCCAGGACCTCACCATTTCCTTGGGTGGCATCACTGGCTACTCACACCAAGCTGTTACACTCTCCAGTGTCCAGTTATGCCTCTCTTCATTGTGCACATATCCCTCTGTTTCTCTTAATTTTCTATCTCTCCACCACAGGTTTGCTCATCTTAGTTGATCCTGGGCCTCTGGGTGTCTGGGACTCTTCTCAGGAGTGCCAAGACCTTCCCACACTATGCTTGGCACTGGGCTGGGAGTCCTGTTAACCTAATTTCTAAGAATTATTAATTTATATTAAACAACCATTGAGCAATGAATGAGAAAAATAGTGTACAAGGCACAAACATGCAAGACTTGTGATTACATTGTTCAAGCTCAGAGAACTGGACCTCAGATAGTTTTATCTCATATTGCATGGGTGTGTTTTAAATTTGATATTACATCTACATAAATATGTAGATTACACATAGACAAATCCTTTTAGGAGGTGCACTCTGTTAAATGTTAATATATAATATCAAACTGCAAAGTAAATGAAGAAATCTCAAATCTTCACAATTCTGAATGTGTATTGACTAAGAAAATGTTCTCGCACAGTCTCACCCACAGCTTTGGTAGAGCCACTGTTTTACAACATAAAATCAATTGTTTGAATCAATGAATCTGAAAGTTTCTAAATTTCAGGCTTGTTTCTGTTGTGTAATGTGGGGTTTGGCTTTATAATCCAATCATGCCTTACTCCAGGTACAGCCTTTCTGATGTAAACCTTCTTTCCACAGACAGCAAATCCATTACACTTAGACTGGCATCAGGTGACATCCAAGGCTTGGTGGATTGGTACATCAGAGGTGCATCCTTACATGGTCTAAGACACTGTAACTCTCAAAACATTACCAGATTCCCATAATGACTCCTGGGTTTCCTGAAAAAGGTCATGTCCTTCTGAGGCGCTAAGTGTTGTATCTGGTAAAGAATTTGAATCATGATAAGGATTCCTCCCAGTATTCTTCCAATAAAAGTGAAGACATTGATGGTAGGAGTTCTAGTGGGGATTTTTGGTGAAACCCTGGTCTTCTGTTAATTTCTGTCTCTGGTCTAGCTTCTGGTGTGGGGATGAATTCTGATGGAGACTTCTCCCTGGAAACTGTTCAACACATTGACCAGGAAAAAAGGTTGATGTCATTCTGCAACATCACATCACAGTACAAGTTTCACTGAACAGGCTCCATACATTTTCATTCTTCTGGAGAGAAATCAAGGGCAACATCCCAGAAGGACAGCATTTCTTCCATATCAGATACACAACAGGAATGTACAGCAGGAAAGAACTCTTGCCCAACTTTGAGGAAGATGCACCTATACAAAACGAAAGCTTAATTGGGATTTCCTAAATCCATTCTTCTGTTGAGGGACATCTAGATTGTGTCTAGTTTCTGGTTATTATGAATAAAACTGCAATGAACATGTTCAATCAAGTGTCCTTGTGGTAGAATGGCACATCTTTTAGGAATATGCTCAAGAGTGCTAGAACTGGGTCTTAAGGTAGATAGTTTCCTAATGTTCTGAGGAGCTGTCATATTAATTTTTATAATGGTTGTACAAGTTTGCACAATTGCATTTTTTTTTATCTTAGCCATTCTGACAGGTGTAAAATGGAATTTCAAAGTTCTTCAGACTTTCATTTCCATGATGACTAAGAATGTTGAACATGAATGAAGTTTTTCTCAAGCCTTTTGTTTATATCTGTGCCCCATTTTTTAATGGATTATTTGGCTTATTGATGGTTAGTTTTTTGAGTTCTTTGCATATATTACATATTAGTTGTCTTTTGGATGTGGAGTTGATAAAACTTGTTTCCTATTCTGTAGGCAGTGTTTTTGTTCTTTGCCTTACAGAAGCTTTTCAGTTTCATGAGATATCATTATTGATTGTTGATCATTGTGCCTGCACTATTGGTCTTTACAAGAAGTTGTATCCTGTACAATGTATTCAGGATGACGCTCTACTTTCTTCCCTAACAGGTTAAATGTACCTGGTTTTATGTTCTTGTCTTTGATACATTTGGGCTTGAGTTTTGTGAAGGGTAATAGATATGAATGTATTTTCTATTTTCTACATGTAGACAACCTGATGAAAACGGAACTGAAGGAGCTGAGGGGGTTTGCATTCCCATGGGGGGAGCAACACTGCTGACTGGCCAGACCCCTCCGGAGGTTCCGGGGACTTGACCACCAACAAAAGAGTACAAAAGGAGGGACCCATGGCTCCAGCCATCTATGTGGCAGAGGATAGCCTTGTTGGACATCAGGGGGGAGAAGCAACCCTTGGCACTGTGGGGGTTTGATGCCTCAATGTAGGGGAATGCAAGAGCAGGAAGGTAGGAGTGGGTCGGCGGGGGAGCACCCTCATAGAGGGGGAATGGGCTAGAGGGTTCAGGAGAGGAGACCTGGAAAGAGGATAACATTTGAAATGTAAATAAAGAAAATATCCAATGAGAAAAATATTGTAAGAGCCATTGGAGTTGAGGACACTAGGAAAATGGCCCACAAAATTAACTAAGTAGCACTCATAGGAGATCACAGACTAAAGAGAGACAGAAGACCATGGACCCAGCATAGGTTTAAGCTAGGACCTTTGCATATAAGTTATAGGTATGTAGTTGAGTGTTCTTGTGGTTACTTCTCAAAGTGGGAGTGGGGTTTGTCTCTGAATCTTCGCCTGTTCTTGGAACCCCTTTTCTCTTATTGACTTGCCTCATAAAGCCTTTTTATTTTTATTTTTTTATTTTCTAAATTCTTTGTTTACATTCCAAATTATTTCCCCTTTCCTGGTTCCCCCTACCCCTTATGTCCCATAAGCCCTCTTTTCTCCACCCCTTCTCCAATCACCTCCATCCTTTTTCCTCTATCCTGGTATTCCCCTACAATGCTGGATCAAGCCTTTCCAGGATCAGGGCCCTCTCCTTACTTCTTCATGGGAGTCATTTGATATACTTTGGGTATTCAGAGCTTCTGGGCTAATTAATACCCACTTATCAGTGATTGCATTCCATGTGTATTCTTTTGTGATTAGGTTACCTCACTTAGGATGATATTTTCCAGTTCCAACCATTTGCCTAAAAATTTCATGAATTCATTGTTTTTAACTGCAGATTGTGTAAATAACTTCCATTGTGTAAATATACAACATTTTCTGTATCCATTCCTCCACTGAGGGACATCTGGGTTCTTTCCAGCTTCTGGCTATTATATATAAGGCTGCTATGAATATAGTGGAGCATGTGTCCTTATTGCATGCTGGGGAATCCTCTGGGTATATGCCCAGGAGAGGTATAGCAGGGTCTTCCAGAAGTGTCATGTCCAGTTTTCTGAGGAACCGCCAGACTGATTTCCATAGTGGTTGTACTGTCTTGCAATCCCACCAGCAGTGGAGGAATGTTCCCCTTTCTCCACATCCTTGCCAACACCTGCTGTCTCCTGAGTTTTTAACCTTAGCCATTCTGACTGTTGTGAGATGAAATCTCAGGATTGTTTTGACTTGCCTTTCCCTAATGTTGAGCGTTTCTTAAGGGGCTTCTTGGCCATCCGAATTTCTTCAGGTGCAAATTCTTTGTTTAGATCTATATCCCATTTTTTAATAGGGTTATTTGGTTCCCTGGAGTCTAACTTCTTGAGTTCTTTGTATATATTGGATATTAGCCCTCTATCGGATGTAGGGTTGGTGAAGATCTTTTCCCAACTTGTTGGTTGCTGTTTTGTCCTTTTTTTTTGTTGATATATTTATTTACATTTCAAATGATTTCCCCTTTTCTGGACCCCCACTTCCCGAAAGTCCCATCAGTCCCCTTCCCTCCCCCTGTTTTCCCACCCAACCCTTCCCACTTCCCTGTTCTGATTTTGCTCTATACTGCTTCACTGAGTCTTTTCAGAACAAGGGGCCACTCCTCCGTTCTTCTTGTACCTCATTTGATGTGTGGATTATGTTTTGGCGTTTTGTCCTTTTGACAGTGTCTTTTGCCTTATAGAAACTTTGTAATTTTATGAGGTCCCATTTGTCAATTCTTGATCTAAGAGCATAAGCAATTTGTGTTCTGTTCAGGAACATTTTCCCTTTGCTCATGTCCTCAAGGATCTTCCCCAGTTTCTTTTCTATTAGTTTCAGTGTGTCTGGTTTTATGTGGAGGCCCTTGATCTACTTGGAGTTGAGCTTAGTACAAGGAAATAAGAATGGATAAATTGGCATTCTTCTGCATGCTGACCTCCAGTTGAACCAGCACCATTTTTGGAAAGGTTATATTATTTCCACTGGATGTTTTCTGCTCCTTTGTCAAAGATCAAGTTACCGTAGGTGTGTGGATTCATTTCTGGGTCTTCAATTCTATTCCATTGGTCCACTTGCCTGTCACTGTGCCAATACCATGCAATTTTTAACACTATTGCTCTGTAGTATTGCTTGAGGTCTGGGATACTGATTCTCTCAGAATTTCTTTTATTGTTGAGAACAGTTTTAGCTGTCCTGGGTTTTTTGTTGTTCCAGATGAATTTGAGAATTGCTTTTTCTAACTCTATGAAGAACTGAGTTGGGATTTTGATGGGGATTGTGTTGAATCTGTATATTGCTTTTGGCAAAATGGCCATTTTTACTATATTAATCCTGCCAATCCACGAGCATGGAAGATTTTTCCATTTTCTGAGATCTTCGATTTCTTTCTTCAGGGACCTGAAGTTCTTCTCACACAGATCTTTTATTTATTTGGTTAGAGTCACACCAAGATACTTTATATTGTTTGTGGCTATTATGAAGGATGTCATTTCCCTAACTTCTTTCTCCTTCTCTTTATCCTTTGAGTCTAGGAAAGCAACTGATTTGCTTGAGTTGATTTTATAACCAGCCACTTGGCTGAAGTTGTTTATCAGCTGTAGGAGTTTTCTGGTGGAGTTTTTTGGTTCACTTAAGTATACTATCATATCATCTGCAAATAGTGACAATTTGACTTCTTCCTTTCCAATTTGTATCCCTTTGACCTCTTTATGTTGTCTAATAGCTCTAGCTAGAACTTCAAATACTATATTGAAAAGATATGGAGAGAGAGGGCAGCCTTGTCTAGTCCCTGATTTTAGTGAGATAGCTTCAAGTTTCTCTCCATTTAGTTTGATGTTGGCTACCGGTTTGCTGTATATTGCTTTAACTATGTTTAGGTATGGGCCTTGAGTTGAGGAAATTCAAAAAATCATCAGATCCTGCTACAAAAGCCTATACTCAACACAACTGGAGAATCTGGAGGAAATGGACAGTTTCCTAGACAGATACCAAACAACAAAATTAAATCAGGATCAAATAGATCATCTAAACAGTCCCATAACCCCTAAAGAAATAAAAGGGGTCATAGAAAGCCTCCTAACCAAAAAAAGCCCGGGACCAGATGTCTTTAGTGCAGAATTCTATCAGACCTTCAAAGAAGACCTAACACCAATACTCTTCAAACTATTCCACAAAATAGAAATAGAAGGAACACTACCCAACTCATGCTATGGAGCCCCAATTACACTGATATCAAAACCACACAAAGATTCAACAAAGAAAGAGAACTTCAGGCCAATTTCCCTTATGAATATTGATGCAAAAATACTAAATAAAATTCTTGCCCACTGAATCCAAGAACAC
Organism: Apodemus sylvaticus; assembly: GCF_947179515.1. Lineage (NCBI taxonomy): Eukaryota > Metazoa > Chordata > Mammalia > Rodentia > Muridae > Apodemus > Apodemus sylvaticus. The sequence continues at coordinate 18,249,266 of NC_067483.1, forward strand.
ATCAAAACGATCATCTACCATGATCAAGTAGGCTTCATCCCAGGGATACAGGGATGGTTCAATATAAGGAAATCCATAAATGCAATCCACTACATAAACAAAATCAGAGAAAAAAAAAACACATGATCATTTCATTAAATGCTGAAAAAGCATTTGACAAAATTCAGCATCCTTCATGCTAAAAGTCTTGGAAAGAAAAGGAATTCAAGGCCCATACCTAAACATAATTAAAGTAATATACAGCAAAAGCATTGGACAAAATTCAGCGTCCTTTCATGCTAAAAGTCTTGGAAAGAACAGGAATTAAAGGCCCATAACTAATCATAAAGCCTTAATAGGAGAGTTTATACCTTGTTTTGCTGTAGTTTGTTATGCTACGTTCAGTTGATATCCTTGAGAGGTCTGCTCATTCTTTTAAAAAGCGAAATGGATCTGTGGGAGAGAGAAAATCCAGAGGTACTAGGAGGAGTGATGGAGAGGAAACTGGCTTTGGATGTAATGAATTAGAGAAGAAAAAAATATAAGGAGCAGCTTCATTGGGTTTTTGTTCCTAGTGCAGGCTGTTGATTCTTGTCTTTGAAATGGCTCACACCATGGGGTGGCATTAGCTAAGATCATTTCTTGCCTGTCTGAATGTCCATTTCTTCTTTCCTTGAAGGTTTTCATTATTTTTAGTGTTCAATTTTATACTCATCATTGCCTTAACTATGGTTGTTCAGGGCTTACTCTATGGACCATAAAGTTGGTTCAACATATCCCAAGACCATGTTCTCAGCACAAAGGGGTTTTATTTGCCCCAGAGAAACAGAAGGATAATGGACAAAGAAGAGAGAAGAGGGGGACAGAAACAAAGGAGGAGGGACAAACAGGGCAAGGAAGACTGAGAGATGGGTATTTATCCTGAAGGCCCAAAGGACTGCCTCTGGATAGAGAGGAGACAGGTCATGTGGCTCACAGGAAAATGGAAGTTTGTAAAGGTGAAAGGGAAAATCCTGTGTTAGGATGAGGTGTTTAGTTTTAATTGGGCTTGTTAATTAGATGAGCCAAAGAGGACATTTGATTGTTGGACTTTAATACTTTGATAGCTCGCTTTTGGTAGTCAGCCCCAGGAGAAGGAAGTGGCCAAATAAATGAATAGCTTTAGCAATGTAATCTAATGGTTTCTAGTGAGACAGAGGGAATGAGGGAGAAGGGTCAGACCTGCCAGAGTCATGTTTGCCATGCTCTGATGGCTAGAGTCCCTTCACCTACAACATGAGCGTTGGGCTTGTCATATGCTGTGTTTAAACAGCAGCAGACTTCGTAGTCCACAGTAGTGCACCTTACCTCATTATCCAGTCCTTGCTCTGTGTGGGGATTTTATTTCTACATTTTTGTAAATTTCATGGTAAGTGCTTACCTATTATTTTTGCTTCAGATAGTTACTGTTTAAAAATTGATCAAAATGTCTTTTGTTATAGCCACATGTTTAATGCTTTGATTATTCTTCATTGTTTGCATATATTTCAGTTTCTGTGTTTTTAAATTTTATTTTTATTATCCTGCTGTGTGACAAAGTTTTGGAAGAAATTCAGTTCAATTACTGATCAGAAGCATCCTAGAGACCTGGCCTCTAAGTATATTTAGGAGGGACTTATGAGGAATATGTAACTGGATATTTCTTACATTATTTGAAAATCTGAATTCCTGAACTCTAACAAAAAAGTACAATGAGAAGAAAAGAGAAACTTTTATAGCAAAGCCAGAGCTCTGAGTGACCAAATTAATTTAAGTGAATTAAAGCTGACTCGTTCATCCATGCATGGATTTGTTATGGAAATGGAAATCTCACAGATGCAGCAGCAGACAGTGATCAGACATTTTTTTTTACCTTAAATATTTACAATTTTAATTTGTTAATTCTCAAGAAAGTTGAAAAATACAAGTCAAGCTTTCAAAGAACAAGTTTAGACCTATAAAAACAGACTGACTGTATGGGAATTGTGTCTTCATGTTCATCATCATACTGGTGGCTTTCAAACTCAAGACAAGCATCTGAGGTACACCCTTAGCACACCAAAACAAACCTGGCCTCCAGGTTCTCCCAGCATTCCTCAGTCCCTACCTGTTAAAAGGTACGGCTGGCATACCCTCCACCATCTTCCCTGACTTTCCAGCCCAGAAGCTGTTATGCCCTTTCCCAAGAAACATGCCCTCCCCCCAATATAATCCAGACATTTTGGTTCCCTCCTCTCTGTCCCTGCTCCTCATTTTGTTTCTCCCTGTATACAAAAGCTTTTTCTCTTTTTCTTTCTGCAGTTGTCTCCTTCCCCATAGTGACTTCACTGGCCTCATTCCTTTGGACCAGGGTTATGACATCCCAATAAACCTTCTTTGATCAACTCTAATCTTGCTTGAATTGACTCATTTCACTGGTGGAGAATAATTTATTGCATACTTTAAACATGTGTGAACAGTTAACCAAAGACCCTCTTTCAGCTTTCAGTTAACCACACAAAGGTGGCTCAAAATGAAGACCTCCCTTCATAGGATGGCAACATTTACCACAGGAAAGCACCATGCAATTTGTCCAAATCAAAGAACCAGAGGGACAAGGAAGCCAAATGAGCAAAACAAAACTGGAACCCACTGCTGCAATTCCATTATTCAAGTGAGACAAAGAAGCCCAGAGAGGTCATCAGCAGAAAAGTTTCACAATTACAATACCTCCAGTCCATGTTCAGGTTTCACATCTTTAATCAGCATCCATATACCTGCTGTTTGTAGCCCTCAGATCAGAACCCCTGGTATTTTCTTCCTGTGTGCTACTCAGTTTATCATTGAGATGAAGTATCTGATGGATACCACTAAGAAGGAAAGGCTCATCTTGACTTGAGGTTCCTGGTTCATTGCTTTTAATCTGTGACAAGGAAGAAATGTCATGGCAGAAGAAAGCTGTTTACCTAATGATGGCCAGAAAACAGAGAGTAAGCACAGGATACACTCTTCATTACTATATGGCCAACTTTTTCATTCTGGCAGCCTTTCTAAGGCTACCACCTCCTAATATTGCCACCAAATTATGAACCCTTAGCATGTGTGTGCATATATGTGTGTGTGCATGTGTGTGTATTATATTTGTGTGTGTATATATTTATATGCAAGTAACACCATGAGTCAATTAGTGAGTGATTTTTTTAACTGGCTCAGTCTAATGGCTGGTTAGTATGCTCAGCTGTATTGTCTAAGCTTTGATGTATTTTTGACAGGACACATAGGTATCCTATACCAGAACTGGGCAAATGGACTGTGTTGTTATCTTTTTCTTTGAGGCAGTATATCTGCCTATACCCTACAGTACTGAAACCTGACCCATGGGTCTCATACCACAAAGGTTTAGAGAAATTTTATCTCAGATCAATTCAGTGATTCTAGAGTGGATCTGGAATATATTTCACTAACAGGTACTCAATATTCAACATTTAGTCCCAGTTAGTTGTATTAGTCTCACTACCTGGGAATATACTGTGTAGAATCCAGGAATTTAACAATTCTCCCTTACAGGATGACAATTTTTCCAATGGTGAATCAGGATGTTTAAAGACATAGTTTTGAATTTATAAGTCCAAATGCATTTTTCTGCTTCTGTAGATAACCAGATTCTATAGATATAGCTTAATGACATTCAATATATATATTTTAAGCACTTGCATCATAGAATGCAATGTGGATACAGGACAGTTCTTGCCTTAAAGGATGCCAGTTTGCTACTAGAAAGAGGTAGGTAAGAAGATTTGTATCAATAATGCTGCTGATCTCAAAGAGACTTGTAGTCAGTTCAGTTAGAGGTTAAGGTGTGAGAGACCATAAACTTGAGAAGGATCAGAAATACTTTCTGGAATAGGGATTTTCACATTACTCAAAGGCATGCGTCTGGTGTGCGAACTACCAACAGATGCATTTTTCGACTTAAGAGGGAAGAGCTAAGTTGTAAGCTGTGCTTAGTCATCTTGGAACGTCCTCTGGCTAGGCAGGTATGTTCACCAACAAATTATAGTTTGAAAAGTTGCTTGGTATCAGAAGCATTAGAAAATGAAACTTGAATGTTGCTGAGATGATAATAGCACACGTAAGTCATTTCTTTCATCTGTGAACTGCCGTGTCCAATACACAAAAGGCAGCAATTTGAAGGCATATTTGTTTGTTTGCATTTTAATATTTCTCATGTGATACCAAAAGCTTCTTTAAAGAAATACAAGCGTCCACATAGAGTTACTGTATATTCAACCTCTTGCAAATGAAATCTTCAAAAACCAGAGTTTACTCATAAATTCTCAGCTATACCACAACTTGCTTGTAATCAACCATCTCTTCAAGAGATGTTATTTTATGTTGACAACATCACATCAATTTCACAAGGTTTTGCAGAACTTGAATTTTAGGAAGTGATAGCCTTGGTCTAGTCTTGAGGTCAGTGGTTTTCAAGAGATGAGCTGCATATGTTCTGTTTTAAAACTAAATCAGGGAAGATGCTCTTTATGCTCCATCAACAGCTGAGTGCACCACGAGGGAAGCCGACCTTTCCCTACCCATGACTTCCCACTACCAGCATCTCTCCTGAAATCCCTGAGGGCATCACACTATTTATGAACAGAGAATCAATTTTATAAATGTGTTCTGACTTTGAGTCATATTTGCTACTCAAAAGACTGCTAAAATAAAAATCTTTAATATTATATGCTTGATTGAAATAACTACAAATAATTTATATTTCCCAAATCAAAATAAAACAAAATTCTTGATGCTTATCAAGTTGTGCCTGATAGCTATGAGTCTTCTGAGACTAAGCAATTATAGAAGAGTTTATTATCCTCTAAGTGAATGTGCCCAGGCTCTGCCCATTTCTGGTACACATGGGAGTTTTTAGACTAATGAACAGAAAGTTGATTTCAACTGTATTTGAAAGTCACAGTTTACCTGATTTGGGACCATCTGTGGGTCAGACTCCTTATAGCTGCATAGATTTAGACATGCCTAAAAGTTTTCTGCAAGTCAGTGACTGTGAGCTGACAGAAGGAGTGTTCCTAATTAAAGTTTAGAATATAGAAGGGGTGGATAAAAGATGAGCAGAAGGATTAGAGAAGGCCAGCAGGTTCTTCCTGCTCTGTCAACTTGCATTCAAAGTAGATCAACAGAGACATTGAACTGTCTTTTGGTCAAAGCACTGTGAGAACTTTCTCATTCCCACACATCCCTGAAGGTCAGGCAGACATCCCAGATGCCCCATTTCTGTCTGCTCTGCTGAGGTGATGCAGTTTCTTAAATATTCCTCTAGAGATAGGTTCTATTTATACACATTTGTACTGGTTATTATATGTTCTTTGAAAAAACACAAACCATGTCACAGTCTATAGATGGACTGGATTTTTTTATCTACCTTGCCTGCTATTGTTAAGAGTGAAAACCATTTGCTTTTTCTTATGGTATTTTGGATTCAAATTTTCCAGTGATTCCTATTCAATCCGAGATTGGACTTGAAATTTGATTAGCTCTATCTTAACTGTTAAAGAGTCAACCTCTTCTATTTTTATTTACTAAGAGCCCTCTTAAGATACTGATGCTAAATTTTGTCATGGAATTATCTAGATTCTTAAACTGAGCTGTTAAGTGTTCTGTGGTGATGGAATCAGAATGATAACAGTGTTGAAAATTCTATGGTCAATCGACCTCATGCTAGCCACTTCCGTTAGTAAGAAGAAAGTGGACTAATTAATTTAAGGTGATTTCATTTAATTTATAAGTGAAGGCAGCAGACTAATGATTATTACATTGGACAGCACAGATCTCTAGGGATCTCTCACCAGGGCTGCTGATATAATAAATTATATTAATATTAGTATGTTTCTAATCTGTTCATCTTCGATGAAATTGTTATTCACATTGTAGTATTTAAATTTTTATTTGTGCCCAAGGTGTCACTTAGTTGTAGAGAATTTTTTTTTGTTTTTTTTGTTTGTTTGTTTTTTGAGACAGGGTTTCTCTGTGTAGCCCTGGCTGTCCTGGAACTCACTTTGTAGACCAGTCTGGCCTCAAACTCAGAAATTCAACTGCCTCTACCTCCCAAGTGCTGGGATTAAAGGTGTGCACCACCACCGCCTGGCAGTGGTAGAGAATTTATGTGGTATGCAAGGGATCTTGAGTTGTTCCCTGGTTCCACAATATATAAGCCGTAAAGCCACAAAGTTTTCTTACTCTTAAAAGTAAACAAATAAGCATGTGCAGAAATGTATCTGCATACAACACCAGATTGAGCATAGGTGAATTTGCTATTAACATTCTCTCCATATTCCTCCTTAATGATTGGCATCTCACTGTTGAAAAGATGATAAAGCAATAAATAATTTAAAATGATTATTTTATTGAAAATGAGTTTGTAAAACCACAACATTTATAAGCTTATAAAGAAGATAGATATCTCCTAAAGTCAAGTAAAGCAATGTAATTGTTTATATTAATCAGTTTAAGTAAGGTATGATTTATATTAGGTCGCAACACAGATCATAGGTACATGTTAGATTAAAAGAAACTATGTTATACAACCCTTCATTGTCCCATAGAGAAAGTTTATACAGAGAAACCAGGTTTATGTGTGTGTGTAGGAAAAAAGAAGAAGAAAAGAAAAAAAAATTAGAAATAATAGAGCTATCCTGCCCCAACCCATACATTCTTATCAGGGAAAGAAAATGAAGCAAGAGAAACTATTGTTTCCTGCCTTCCTTTAGCTGCAGCAACTTAGTTATCTTTTTTGGAAGCATGGTAGAGACAGCACAGTTAAGGGGAAGACATTCTGCCAAAGAAGAGGATGCTGTTGGTCTTGCATTGCTTAATGAAGAATAGGAAAGGGTGATCACAACAGAAATCTTCTGTTATCTGTGCAGAATATTTACGAATTTCCACCCCTGTGGCAGCAGCAGCTTCTGTCCCCTCTTCATTTACCTCCACAAAGGATTTGTGTAAAACATTGGACACCACGAGACCTGGAGTGCTGCTCATGCCAGAGAAGTCAGCCTTCTGAGGACTGAAGGCGTCGGCCATCCCCATGTGCTCCAGTGGACCTGGGAGCTCATACTTCTCTTCCACTTTGAACCGAGGCAAAGATAAATACAACTCGACTGTGTGCATGTTCTGTGTGCTTGTCCACTCCAGTAACTTGTCAGCAGTGAGTTGTTCTTCAAGCTACGGGAGAGCAAGAAAAGAGATTAGCATGATTAACTGAGAGACTGTAACTTACATGGACAATGAATTAAAGTGAAACCTTTAGCAAATAATAAGTACTGAGTTTTTTGGTTTAGATATCTTTTATTTAGATAATTTAAAGTTAGATTTTATTTCCAATCTCCAAAAACCAGAATCATCATTTTGTACAAAATAAACTGTATACATAATTTTTCTTTTTCATTCAAAATATTTATAAATACTTTCTACACTGCTATATATTTCTTTCAAGTGAGTTTGCCTTATTCCATATCGGTGGCATCATGTTGATATTTAATATTCATAATTCTGCTTAATTCCTGATTAAACAAGCCTACAGTGTGATTCAGGCTACGTAAAATACTTGTATTAGAGATTGAGACAATCTCTCCCTTTAAATTTTTCATTATTGTCCTGTTTGAATATTTTTCCTAGTGTCTCACTTGAGTTTGATACACTAGAAAGAAGTCAGGCAACAGAAGGAAGAAAAGGAGACACAGCCTTACCTTCTTTAGACCATCAATTTCCACTGGCAGCAGGATGTACATACTTAATTCATTGCCTTTGTATGGTATTTCCACAATCTTGGTCTGCACATCCTCCAGAAAGATGAAGTTAAATTCGTTTTTTTGTTTCATCATCTGGACAGGTTTACTTGTGTTCTGTAATGAATCAGTATGTCAAATTCATATCAAGGCAGACACAGGACAGCACAGATGATACTGTTGAGATATCAAACAAATCAGCATCCTATGAAGACATAACCCTGATGTTTTTTGAAGTCTAGACAAAAGTTTTTCAGTTATTCCTAGTTAAGTAAATTTGCAAAAAATAAAGCACACAAGGTATTTTATTTTGGACTTCCATGGCATCACTCATATTTACATTAAATCATCCTCACATCTCCAAAAGGCATTATGTAAACAAACTGCCAACAGTACCTTGTTCAGCCAAAACTTTTCTTCTGTGGTGTGCTTTTCATCAAATTTTTGTTTCCATTGTCCTTTGAAATACACTGCATTCACCAGAACCAGTATAGTGCTACTGCTCAGGCTCCCACTAGGAAATAAGTCTTTGATTTTTCCTTTAAGGGAAAGAACAAAATATCTATCATCAGTACAAGGAGCTTTTCTCCAGGGTGTGTTACAAGAGTTCATTGTTGATCACTTATCACTGTTCACCCAAGTCATTATGTGAGGAAGTTGTTTACTTGTTCATAGGATGTAACCTTCCTTGAAGCATTTTGAGACCTACCTGGGATAGACACATCAGTTCTTGTCATGGGAAAGGCTGTCAGGCTTTCTGTCTGGGAGATTATGGCCAAATCAACTCACAGTGAATACTGGTACAGTGTTAGGATCTACTCTGTCAACTTAACTCTGTTCCTTCCTCTTCTAGCCTTCTATCTAAGGCTTGATTAGTTCTTGTATACAAATGACATGGGTTCTATAGTCTGAAGGACATTCATGGCAAAGTCAGACACCGCTCTTGCTTCACCCTCCTATTTGCTTTCATATTGGATTTCTGCAGGCTAGGTCTATAAATATAGGTGAGATATGGGATAGGTATCTACAGAGATCTCTGTTCTAGGTGGCAAGGACAAGATGATAAATTCTTTCCTACGGTCAGGGCTGAGAAACAGTCTGAGATCCAGCTGTGGTGACAAGAAGTGCCTCGCTTTTCTGATGGTGAAAGAGAAGGGGACTTTTTCTAACATTTACTCTTAGTTTTCCAGAAGTACCTGCAACTTGATACTGATATGATTTATATGATATGAATACATGTCTGGGTGGAGGCTTCAGATTCTGAAAGATACCATTAACTAATCAACATGTAAACAAATCTCTTGTTGCATTTAACTTATTGGTTTTCTGCCAAAGTTTCCATACTTCCTCCTGGCTCACTTCATATTCATGGCGACCATCCCATAATCTTTGGGGCTTCCTCCATGATCCTTCCATACAATACCATTTGTTTGGCTTTCCACCCAGGAATTAATCTTCTTTTGGCTGTCCTCTGCAGCATGTGCAAAATCAAGTGATTCCACGTTAGCTTGGTAATATTCCTTAATGTCTTCCAAAAATGTCTTTGAGATGTGAAGAAACCAAAAAGAATTAAGGACAACTTAGACATCACTCAAATTTCATCAGTTGTGATGATACTATAATCTGATTGCTGACTCTGATGGCAACAGTTAGTCTATGGACATGCAGATTATTTTCTCAGGTAATTGGTAGACAATATGAGAACACAGCGAAGGCTGGTGAAATGTTGTCACTGAAGGCAACATTATACTAGTACAGCATCTGGCAGATTGCAGGTGGAAAAGTGGCCTGATATGCAAATTTCATCATTAGTCATGCTAAGAAAGCTGATTGTCGTCTGACCTATCCTACCACTATGTTCGGCCATTGCAATCTCCTTTTTTTTTTTTATTCGATATAATTTATTTACATTTCAAATGATTTCCCCTTTTCTAGCCCCCCCTCCCCGAAAGTCCCGTAAGCCCCCTTCTCTTCCCCTGTCCTCCCTCCCACCCCTTCCCAGTTCCCCGTTCTGGTTTTGCCAAGTACTGTTTCACTGAGTCTTTCCAGAACCAGGGACTACTCCTGCTTTCTTCTTGTATCTCATTTGATGTGTGGATTATGTTTTGGGTATTCCAGTTTTCTAGGTTAATAACCACTTATTAGTGAGTGCATACCATGATTCACCTTTTGAGTCTGGGTTACCTCACTTAGTATGATGTTCTCTAGCTCCATCCATTTGCCTAAGAATTTCATGAATTCATTGTTTCTAATGGCTGAATAGTACTCCATTGTGTAGATATACCACATTTTTTGCATCCACTCTTCTGTTGAGGGATACCTGGGTTCTTTCCAGCATCTGGCAATTATAAATAGGGCTGCTATGAACATAGTAGAGCATGTATCCTTATTACATGGTGGAGAATCCTCTGGGTATATGCCCAGGAGTGGTATAGCAGGATCTTCTGGAAGTGAGGTGCCCAGTTTTCAGAGGAACCGCCAGACTGAAGATTTCATCTTACACCAGTCAGAATGGCTAAGATTAAAAATTCAGGAGACAGCAGGTGTTGGAGAGGGTGCGGAGAAAGAGGAACACTCCTCCACTGCTGGTGGGGTTGCAAATTGGTGCAATCTCCTTTTATCATGTGTTCAGTGGAGGAAATACTATCTTATCTCCTACCTCTCAAGTTCTTTCCAGGATTTCCTTGAGCCTTCCCATTCCAGAAGTCTCTTACTTGCCATTTATCCCCTGTCATAATTTCTGTGATCAAGTCAGTGCTGGTTCATTACTAATGCCTCATGAGAAGTCCTGGTGACCTACATTGTCTCATGGAAGAGTTCCTGAGCCTATGCTTCACACATAAGTCACTAGGCTCTTGGACAATCCAGTGGGTTAGAATTTTGACTATGAAGCTGCTGCTCCCTGAGCAAGTCCTGCCTATCTGAGTCTGCTTAGCCTTACTTTCACTTATGGTCATATCCATGTAGGACCTAGGATGCAGATTAAAGGGATGCAGAGCCAGGTATAACTTACCTGGAGAAATTGGAACTCCTTTGCTCCATAGATACTGTTGGCAGCCTTCAGGTCATAAGCATCATTGGATTTGTTTAACTGAGTCATAAGCTTTCGAAATTGTTCATGGACATTTTCTTCCTCCTTCAATGCCAACAAAGGTGTTCATTGAATTAGTCTGCTAATGCAAATACTAAACCCACAAAATAAATACCCAAACATCTGTAATCTCAAAGACAATTTTTGAACATTTTCTGATATCTGTTATATAGTATCTTAAATAGTCCTACTTTACATTCAACCATTTCCAGAAATGCCTTTTTTTTTGTTTTCTCCACATAATCTTGTTTGCTGAATTTTGAACTAAATATGTAGTACTTTTAGGTTGTTTTGTCTTACGTTCTTCAAAACTATAAATCATATGTCATTTCTAACAATTACTAATACTTGGTTATGTTTTGTTTGCCTCTTTAAAAGTGAAGGAACTGAACAAAACTATCCAGGATCTAAAAGTGGAAGTAGAAACAATGAAGAAATCACAAAGGGAGAAAACTCTGGAAGTAGAAACAATGAAGAAATCACAAAGGGAGACAACTCTGGAGATAGAAAAATCTTGGAAAGAAATCAGGAGTCATAGATAAAAGCATTAACAACATAATACAAGACATATAAGAAAGAATGTCAGATGCTGAAGATACCAGAGAATACATTGACTCAACAGCCAAAGAAAATGCAAAATGCAAAAAGCTTATAACCCAAAACATCCAGGAAATCCAGGACACAATGAGAAGATCAAACCTTTTAGGATTTTCAGTATAGAAGAGAGCAAAGATTTACAACTTAAATGGCCAGTAAAATATCTTCAACAAAAGTATAGAGCAAAACTTCCCTAACCTAAAGAATGAGATGCCCATGAACATACAAGAAGAGTACAGAACTCCAAGCAGACTGGACCAGAACAGAAAGTCCTCCCATCACATAATAATCAAGACACACCAAATGCATTAAACAAAGAAGGAATATTAAAAACAGTAAAGGAAAAGGGGCAAGTAACTTATAAAGGCAGACCTCTCAGAATTACACAAGACTTCTCACCAGAGAAGAAATGAAATGATGAGAAGATGATGAAAGCTAAAAGATCCTGGGAAGATGTCATACGGACCCAAAGAGAACACAAATGCCAGTCCAGACTACTAGACCCAGCAAAACGTCACCATTGATGGAGAAACCAAGAGAGTCTATGATAAAACCAAATTTATATAATATCTTCCCACAAGTCCAGACCTATGAAGAAGAATAGATGGACAATGCCAACACAAGGAGGGAATCTACAGCCTAGAAAAGCAAGAAAGTAATCTTCCAACTAACCCAAAAGAAGATAACCACAAAAACCTAAAAATAACATTAAAAATAACAGGAAGCAACAATCACTATCTTTAATATCACTTATCATCAATGGACACAATTTCCCAATAAAAATATATAGACTAACAAATAATTTTCATGTAAATCTTCAATTTTATCAGAAAATGTAATTCCTCTTTCAAATAATTTAGTAATGTTTTTATGTCTATTTTATCTGTATTATTTTTCATAATCTTCAATTTTGACATTTTTATATATTTCTTCTACTTTATCAGAAATGTTTTCCATGTAAATCTCTGATTTTATCATAAAATATTTTTAATTCTACTTTTAATTAATTTAGAAAGGTTTTTTATGTCTACCATTTTATATGTATAATATTCCATGAAATAGTCAATTTTAATGTATTTTTCTATATATTTCTTAAATTATATCAGAAACATTTTCTCTGTAAATCTTCAATTTTACCTGAAAGTTTTTGTACTTTCACTTTCAATCAACTTAGAATTATTTTTATGCCTACCATTTTATCTGTCTAATTTTCCATGATAATCTTCAATTTTAAGATGTTTTTCTATATATTTCTTCAGTTTTATTAGAAATATTTCCCATGTAGATCTTCAGCTTTGTCAGAAAATGCTTTTAAGTCCACTTTCAATCAACTTAGGAATATTTTTATTCCTACCATTATTGTATCTGCATAAAAATTTCCATGATAATCTTCAATTTTAACATGTTTTCTACATTTTTCTACAATTTTATCAGAAATATTTTCCACATAAATCTCCAATTCTATCATAAAATGTTTCCATTTCCACTTTCAACTAAAAAAGTTTAATTATCTCTGCAAAGAGATACTACAGAGCCAATTTTAACTTTAAGAATGTCTGAATGAAAACACTTATCCTTTCCTGCTAAGAAGGTAGCATGGTTAAGGCTCTACACACATATATAGTTGTGATAACAGTAATTTTCAAAGATGTGCTGATTTCTCCTCATATGTGAATGTGTGCTTATTTATCTTAATACAACTGTTGAATTAAGATCAAATCATTTTAGTAACATTATTGTGATACTGACAATTACAGTTTTATTGCAATGTTGTCTAACATTCATATGATTTCTTACTTGTAGCAAGCCAGACAGTTTTGTAAGCGTTTGTATATGTTCAATCATATTTCTTTCTACTCCTACTTTGCTAGAATGCAGTCCCAGTACATCAGGGCAGAGCTTTGCTCATCTGTGTGGAGCAGAGCTAGAGCTGAATCTAGACCATCCTCCTCTCCATCCAGTACTGACCTTCTGTAGTTACTCAACATAATGACTATGAGAATGAAGTGTGACACAGTACTCTACATCCAAATCTCTTTTGTTTGGAAATTCCCCTGCAGAATGTTTTTTCAAATGTAAAATGTTCCCATTCAATTACAAGGTTTGTCAAAAACCTGAAGCTCTTGTAGCATGAGGAACCCTGCACTTACATGGCAGGCTACAGATTTTTCTGTTGTCTTCTTGGTGGTTTCATTGAATTGAAGAACCTGGAAGAGACATTAAGTACAGCAAGAAAAGTTCACTTAAAGTTCTGTCTCAATCCAAGGAAACAAAAATAGAAGAAACCCCTGGAATATAAAGGCAAAAAACTTGAAAAATTGGAAACACTATACTCCAAACATTTGAACAAGAGTTTGTAGAATCATGATAAAGCTGACCTATGGTCACTCACATAAATAGATGTCCATCCACTCAGCGCTTAGGGAGCCATCAATTCACATCCCTCAGGTCTGAGACAATCCATTTCTTGCATCAATAGTCTCTACCATTTAAGATAACTTCTTGTTGTTGGACTCTTGAAGGCAATTATTCTAGCCTAGCACCCAGAGGACATCAGGAAGCACCTGGACCGTGTTTGGGAGGGTTTGCCCCTCCCATAGTTGCATGTTCCCAGTCATGGCAATGCCTCCTCAGCACCTTCTTCTTCATCTCGGGCATCAGGCTTCCTTGTTATTTACACTGACAGAGTTAGACAAGTTCAAACTCGTCAACCAAGTGAAGCGTAGACCTACCTTCTCAATTTGTTGTTCAGTGTTTCCTTTGGCTCCACGCTGGAGCATTGCTAATGCTGTCATTATGCTGATCGGGGAATAGAAGATGTTGTCCTCGGATTCTCTGAGCTGCCAGTACAGCTCAAGTGAGAATTTTGTAGTTGCTTCAGCAAACGAATGCATGGTGGCTCAGTGTGACCTTAAAGTCTAAGAACAGCATAAAGTCAGCACAGAGGTTAGGATGGCTTCTCTAAATATAGCATCACAGTGAAGTGATCAGTTCGTAAGGAAGTGACATACCTCTATTATCAGATTCTGGAAAATAAGTGTGCTATTATTACTTTTGAGCCTTCTGCAATGTACAACTTCTAACTTGAAGGTATGAAGTGAATGTCTTTAAGACTTGCAAACAGTTAATTGAGAATCCTTTTATCTTTCCTTCCTCACCAGCTATGCTTGTTTTGGATGGAAAGATTTCTAATGAATTCCAAGATAAAGATGTCTGGGGCTTGCAGGCAGCTAGGTGTCCAAAATTACCTATCCACTTTTCCTTTTAGATTCTGTAGTTGCCAGACACAAATTCTACAGGCTTGAGAAGATACATATGTTTAATTGAATATAAGTTACTTTGATAAGTAACATATTAAGTTAAAGAAGCATTTAACTTTCCTTCTGAAGATCATGAATAACAGAGTCAGGCAAAATATCACATACACCTGATGTAAAACACAGCACTGTTATCCTTCACCATAGTTCATACTGTTCATCAATAGTAGCTGGAAGCTCTTACCTGTGCTTCTGAAGGCAGAAGAGGGCAGGGAGGATCGGAGCCTGTGTGTGGCTGCTCCTGAGATCTGGAATTTATACCTCTCCTTTCCCACTGCTGCCTCGTCATTTCAGTGGTATTTCAAGTAAATCAACTTCAGATTTCATAACCAGGCTAGACTTTTAAGGTATGCAAATTTATGAGAAAAGGCTGGGTTCACATCCTACCACTCTACTTCCTTTTGCCACAGCTCACTGATAGTTTTTTAACCCTTGTTAGCCTCTGACTCACCTGAAATATGCATAGGCACTTTTCCAATAGCAATGATAGTACATTAATCTTTTAACCTGACAACTCTATTGTTCTGCTAGACAATTCTGATTACCTTGTTTTAAACGGCTGAACTGCCTTTAGGAACACCTAAAATAACAAATAACTAAATAACTTACTATCGGTACTTTTTCTTTATGAAAAATTTCATTAGTTCTGTCAGTTTCTCTGCAGGTTACTCTTTGCAAAGAGAGAAATAGTTCTAATTTTAGTTCAAAGTCATTACCAAGTTTCTGGAGAACTTTCATTGTGGTTGTTATTGATTTTTGTTTTTTGTGTTTGTTTGTTTTTTATTCTGTTACTCTTTTTTTTGCTTTTTCATGATGCTCTTCTCTTGCCACAGTTACTTCTCATGTCTCCTGAAGCTAGGTCCCTTGGAATTTTCTGTTGTTTAAAAAATTTTAGAAAATTATCTTTTTTTAATATTTTTATTTTCTATGTTCTTTGTTTACATTCCAAATGATTTCTCTTTTCCTGGATCCCTTCTCCCCATATGTCCCATAAACCTTCTTCTCTCCATTCATTCTCCAATCACCTCCCTCCTTTTTCTCTGTCATTATATTCCCCTCCAATGCTATATCAATCCTTTCCAGGATCAGGACCTTCTCCATACTTCTTCATGGGAGTCATTTGTTATGTGATTTGTGCCTTGGGTATTCAGGGCTTCTGGGCTAATTAATATTCACTTATCAGATATTGCATTCCATGTGTATTCTTTTGTGATTGGGTTACCTCACTTAGGATGATAGTTTCCAGATCAAACCATTTGCCTAAAAATTTTGTGAATTCATTGTTTCTAATTGCTGAGTAGTATTCTATTGTGTAAATATACCACATTTTCTGTTTCCATTCCTCCTTTGAGGGGCATCTGGGTTCTTTCCAGCTCCTGGCTATTATTAATAAGGCTGCTATGAACATAATGGAGCATGTGTCTTTATTGCATGCTGGGGAATCCTTTGGGTATATGCCCAGGAGAGGTATAGCAGGGTCCTCTGGAAGTGTCATGTCCAGTTTTCTGAGGAACCGCCAGACTGATTTCCAAAGTGGTTGTACCATCTTACAGCCCCACCAGCAGTGGAGGAGTGCTCCTCTTTTCCACATCCTAGCCAACACCTGCTGTCTTCTGAGTTTTTGATCTTAGCCATTCTGACTGGTGTAAGGTGAAATCTCAGGGTTGTTTTGATCTGCATTTCCCTAATGACTAATGATGCCAAGCACTTCTTAAGGTGCCTCTTGGCCATCCAAATTTTTTCAGGAGAAAAATCTTTGTTTATATCTGTACCCCATTTTTTAATAGGGTTATTTGGTTCCTTGGGGTCTTACTTCTTGAGTTTTTGTATATATTGGATATTAGCCCTCTATCAGATGTAGGGTTGGTGAATATCCTTTCCCAATTTGATGGTTGCCGTTTTGTCCTTTTAACAGTGTTCTTTGCCTTACAGAAATTTTGTCAAACTGTCATTATAGCAAGGAGAAGAACAATTGAAACAAAAAGTTTTATTTGAATGGCAACTTCTAATCTTTTATATGAAAACGTAGGAGAAAAGTGATCTTTTGTGTTTGACACAACAAGTTTTCTGAGTTGTGAAAACACAATCTCTTTCTTACCTCCTTGTTATAATACTGATAATACCAAATTCAGGATCAAACACAGGTGACAAATAGTGGGCCCAGCTAGTCTGCTCCTCTGAAAACACTGCAGTCTGAAAGCCTCCCAGGAATTCCAGTGCACACAGGGCAATTGGTAAGGGAACCACACCCCCTCCACACAAACAACCACAGGAGATGGAAATCCTGAGACTCCTATGGGGACTTGGAACGCATTACCCACCAAACCCCCACTCCCTGAATTACACTCCCCTCTGGCCTGTGCCTTCTGCCAGGGCTGAACACTAGTTTGTCTGCTCCTCTGAAGACACCACTGTTTGAAGACCTCACAGGAGTTCTGAGACATGCAAGGAAACTAGCATGGGGCCCTCTTAAACAGCCATAAGTGCTGGTAATCCTTTGGAGCACAGTGGACTCAGAGCCTATCACCCATTCCACCAAATATCCTCCACTCCACAACCTGAATTCTCCTCTTCTTCCAGCCTGTGTATTCTGCCAGGGCAGATCACCAACTTATCTGCTCCTCTGAAGGCCTTCCAGGAATTCCTCTGCATGCAGGTCAATGGACCCAACAGTCTAAAATCCTCCCTGAATTTATGCTGCATACAGGGCAACACACCTTACAGTCTGAAGACCTCCCAGGAGAATAGCTACTCACAAGGCAACAGCTTGGCTGCTCCTCTGAAGTATCAAGAGTCTGAAGGAATCCCAGGAGATCTGCTTTAGCCAAAGCCACAGGGCTACCAGGAGACCTGCAACAACCCAGGGATACGAAAAGCAGGCTCCAGACAGAGATACCCAGACCAGCTAACACCAGGGACCACCAGATGGTGAGACACAAGCACAAGACTATAAGCAACAGAAGCCAATGCACTTTAATATCATCAGAACCCAGTTCTCCCACCACAGCAAGCCCATGATACACAAACACACCTGAAAAATCAGGAGCTAACCTAAAATCATATTTCATGAGGATTATAGTTTCCTTTAGGGAGACTATAAATAACCCTGTAACCATAACTAAAACTAAAAGAATAAAGGGAAACACAGGTAAACAGATAGAAGCCCTTAAAGAGGAAACATAAAAATCCCTTAAAGAAATACAGAAAAGCACAATCAAAGAAGGAAAGGAAGTAAACAAATCAGTCCAAGACCTAAAAGTCAAAGTAGAATCAATAAAGAAAATACAAATGGAGGCAACCCTTGAAATGGAAAACCTAGGAAAGAGGTAAGGAATTGCAGATGTAAGCATTACCAGCAGAATACAAGAGATAGAAGAGAGAATCTCAGGTATTAAAAAATTCCTTAGAAGATATTGACACAAGTTTCATTGAAAATTCAAAATATAAAAATCCCTTAACCCAAGACATCTAGGAAATCCAGAACACAATTTGTATTAGTCAGGGTTCTTTTGAGTCAGAAAACATATCGGTAGTCTTTATATAGTTGGGGAATTTGTCAATGACTTACACCTTGTAGTCCAACTCTCCAACAATGGTCAGCAGCAGCTGTGAATGGAAGTCCAAGGATCTAGCAGTTGCTCAGTCCCACAAGTCAAGCAGGCATGAAAGAGTAAGAGTAAGTCTTCCTTTTTCCAGTGTCCTTATATAGGTCTCCAACATCAGGTGTGGCCCAGATTAAAGGCCTGTGCCATTGTGCCTCTAATTCCAGATGATCTTGAACTTGAGATCTCCTTGTCTTAATCTCCTGGAATTCATAGTCACTATGCTTCAAGATCTCCATGCCAAGGTCCAGGTGAGAAACTTGTATCTCAGCCTCCAGATCAGGATCATAGGTGAGCCTTCCAATTCTGGATTGTAGTTTATTCCAGATAATAGTCAAGTTGATAAGCAGGAATAGATACTACAATTGCTGGTGGGATTGTACGATGGTACAACCACTCTGAAAATCAGTCTGGGAGTTCCTCAGAATATTGGGCATAGTAGTACCTGAGTACCCAGCTGTACTACTCCTGGGTATATACCCAGAAGATGCTCCAACATATAATAAAGACACATGCATTCTAAGTTCTAGCAGCCTTATTTGAAATAGCTGGAACATGGAAACAACTCAGATGTTCCTCAACAAAGAAATGCATACAGAAAACTTGGTACATTTACAAAATGTACCAAATGTAGCTATTAAAAACAATGCCTTCATGAAATTCTTAGGAAAGTGGATGGATTTATAAAATATCATCCTGAGTGATGTAACTCAGTCATAAAAAATGACTCATGGTATATACTCATTGGTAAATGGATATTAGGAAAAGAGCATGGAATTCCCATGATACAACTCATACACTACATGAAGCTCAAGAGGAAAGAAGACCAAAGAGTTGATACTTAGAAAGGTGAACACAATAATAAAGGCAAGTAGATGGTGTGGGGGACCTGGGAGGAACAGAAGGAGGAGGGAAGAGGGTTAGAATCAGGTATGGGAGGAGATAGAGGAGATGTACAGAGGGTCAGGAAATTGAACAGAGGTGTGTAGCGATGGGGGAATAGGGAACTGGTGATAGCAACCAGAAAGTCCCAGATGCCAGAAAAGCAAGAGCCTTCCAGGATCCCAAGGGGATGACATTAGCTGAAATTTTCCACAAAAGGGAGGGAGGACCTGTGGAGATCATATCCAGAGTCTAGGCCTGGCCCTCTAGTTGAGGAATGTGGCTACCTACCTATCTCAAAAAATTTACCCCAGAATTTCTTTGTCTAAAGGAAATATAGGGACAAAGAGTGGAACAGAGACTAAAGGAAAGGCCATCCAGAGACTGTGGGGATTCATCCCATGCTCAGACACCAAACCCCGACACTATTGGTGGTGCCAAAAAGTGCTTGCTGACAGGAACCTTATACAGCTGTCTCCTTAGAGGCTCTGCCGTATCCTTACTAATACAGATGTGGATGCTTGCAGCCAACCATTTGACTGAGCACAGGAATACCAATGAAGAAGTTAGGGGAAGGACTGAAGGGGCTGAAGGGGCTTTATCTGGCATCAATGGGAGGGGAGTTCCTTTGTCCTCTGAAGGCTCCTTGCCCCAGTATAGAGGAATGCTAGGGTGGTGAGGCAGAAGTGGACAGGTGGGGGATCATCGTCATAGAAGCAGGTTAGGGAGGATGGACTAGGGGGTTTGCAGAAGGAAACCAGGAAAGGGAATAACATTTGAAATGTAAATAAATAAAATATTCAATTAAAAATTAAGGGAAAATAATAAAAAGGTGTGAAAACCATTTGATTTTTATTATTTGTTTGTTTGTTTGTTTGTTTTGGTTTTTCAAACATGGTTTCTCTGTATAGCATTGGCTGTCCTGGAACTCACTCTGTAGACCAGGCTGGCCTCGAACTCAGAAATCTGTCTGCCTCTGCCTCCCAAGTGCTGGGATTAAAGGCATGTGCCACCACTGCCAGCATTTGTTTTCTCTTGTAATACTTTGGGTTCAATATTTCTATTGATTTCTATTCAAACCAAGATTGGATTTGAAATTTGGATAGCTCTATTTTAACTCTTAAAGAGTCAGCACCTTATATCTTCTAAGAGGCCTCTTAAAGTACTGATGTTAATTTTTGTCATGGAATTACCTAGACTTTTAAGCGGAATTGTTATGTGTTCTGTGATGATTGAGACTGAATGATAAAAGTGTAGAAAATTTCACGGTGCAAGAGAACACACCCTAGCCACATCAGTGAGAAGAAAGTGGACTACTCAGCTTAACTTGTCTTCACTTATTTACACGTGACAGCAGCTTTATAATGATTATTGCACTGGACAACAAGGGCTTCTAGGGTTCTTTCATAAGGGCTACAGATATGAGAAATTATATTAGTATTAATATTTTTCCAATCTGTCTTTGATGAAATCGTTCTTTCACTTTGTAGTATTTAAAACTTTATTTGAACTGGAGGCTTGGCTTAGTGGTAGAGAACTTGTCTGATATGCAAGAGGCTTTGAGTTGGATCCCTCGTACTACAATTTATAAGCCATAAATGCAACAAAAACTTCTTGCTCTTAAAAATAAAAAGAGCATGTGTAGAAATATATTTGCACACAATTCCAGATTTAGCATAGGTGAATTTCCTTTTAACATACCCTTCCTGAATGATGGATATCTTGCAGTTGGAAGGATGATAAAGTAATGAACACATTGAAAAGACCATTATTTTATTGAAAATGTATTCATAAAATCACATTTATAAGTTTATGAAGTGTTCAGATAGCTCCTAAAGTAATGTAGATGTTTATATTAATTAGTTTAAAAAGAAGATATGATTTTTTCTAGCTCACATATCACAGGTCACAGATACATGCTACATAAGGAAAGGCTATATTAAAATATCCCTTCATCTATTTGTTGAACATTTTCCCCCAGAGAATGTATGGATGTTTAGAGAAAAGGAAGGAAAGAAAGACAACATAGAGATAATATTGCTATCCCACTCCAACTAATGCATTCTTAGTGGGGAGCCAGCTAAGAAAGAAACCAAAGCAAGAGAAACTTGTTTCCTGGCCCCAATTAGCTGCAGCAACTTTGTTAACTTTTCTGGACATGTGGCAAAGCCTCTGCACTTAAGGGGAAGACATTCTGCCAAAGAAGAGGACGCTGTTGGTCTTGCATTGCTTGATGAAGAATAGGAAAGGATGATCACAACAGAAATCTTCTGTTTTCTGCGCTGATGTTAAACTGACTTCCACCCCTGTGGCAGCGGCAGCTTCTGTCCCCTCTTCATTTACCTCCACAAAGGATTTGTGTAAAACATTGGACACCACGAGACCTGGAGTGCTGCTCATGCCGGAGAAGTCAGCCTTCTGAGGACTGAAGGCATCGACCATTCCCATGTGCTCCAGCGGACCTGGGAGCTCATACTTCTTTTCCACTTTGAACCGAGGCAAAGATAAATACAACTCGATTGTGTGCATGTTCTGTGTGTTTGTCCACTCCAGTAACTTGTCAGCAGTGAGTTGTTCTTCAAGCTACGGGAGAGCAAGAAAAGAGATTGGCATGATTTACTGAGAGACTGTAACTTACATGGACAATGAATTAAAGTGAAACCTTTAGCAATTAATAAGTACTGACTTTTTTGGTTTAGATATCATTTATTTAGATAATTTAAAGTTAGATTTTATTTCCAATCTCTATATCCAGAATCATTGTTTTGTACAAAATAAGCTATATACATTATTTTTATGCTCCCACCTACCTATCTTATTTTAATAGAGGTTTCTTTATATTTTCTTGTATATACTATTACAATTTATCATTATCATATAATTCCCCATGTATTTCTTTTTTATTCAAAATATTTATAAATACTTTCTATACTTCTATATATTTCTTTCAACCAAGTTTGACTTGTCCCATATTGGTGGCATCATGTTGATATTTAATATTCATAACTCTGCTTAATTCCTGATTAGAGTAGCCTACAGCGTGATTCAGGCTGTGTGTAAAATACTTATATTACAGTTTGAGACAATCTCTCCCTTTAAATTTTTTATTATTGTCCTGTTTAATTATTTTCCCTAGTGTCTCATTTGAGTTTCAGACAGTAGGAAGAAGTCAGGCAATAGAAGGAAGAAAAGGAGACACAGCCTTACCTTCTTTAGACCATCAATTTCCACTGGCAGCAGGACGTACATACTTAACTCATTGCCTTTGTATGGTATTTCCACAATCTTGGCCTGCACATCCTCCAGAAAGATGAAGTTAAATTCATTTCTTTGTTTCATCATCTGGACAGGTTTACTTGTGTTCTGTAACAAATCAGTATGTCAAATGCATATCAAGGCAGACACAGGACAGCACAGATGATACTGTTGAGATATCAAACAAATCCTTTGAAGACATAACGCTGATGTTTTTTGAAGTCTAGACAAAAGTTTTTCAGTTACCCCTAGTTAAGTAAAGTTACAAAAATAAAGCACACACTATATTATATTTTGGACTTCCATGGCATCACTAACATTTAAATTAAATCATGCTCACATCTCTCAAAGACATTATGTAAATAAACTGCCAACAGTACCTTGTTCAGCCAAAACTTTTCTTCTGTGGTGTGCTTTTCATCAAATTTTTGATTCCATTGTCCTTTGAAATACACTGCATTCACCAGAACCAGTATAGTGCTACTGCTCAGGCTCCCACTAGGAAATAAGTCTTTGATTTGTCCTTCAAGGGAAAGAACAAAGTGTCTATCATCAGTACAAGGAGCTTTTCTGGAGGGTGGTTAGTAAGAGTTCATCGTTGATCACTTATCACTGTTCACCCTAGTCATTTCATGAAGAAGTTGTTGACTTGCTCATAGGATGTAACTTCCTTGAAGTGCTTTGCATCCTATCTGGGATGGACTCATCAGTACTTGTCATTGGATAGGCTGTTAGGCTTTCTGTCTGGGTGATTATGGGTAACTCACAGTGAATACTGGTACAGTATTTGGATCTACGCTGTCAACTCTTTTCTTTCCTCTTCTAGCCTTCTATCCAAGGCTTGATTGGGTCTTTTATGCAAATGACATGGATTCTATAGTCTGAAGGACATTCCTGGCAATGTCTGACAGGACTCCTGCTGTGTCCTTCTATTTACTTTCTTATTGGATTTCTGCAGGCTAGGTCTGTAAATACAGGTGAGATATAGGATAGTTGTCTACAGAGATCTTTGTGCTAGGTGGCAAAGACAATGTGATAAATTCTTTCCAAAGGTCAGGGTTGAGAAACTGTCTGAGATCCAGCTGTGGTCACAAGAAGTGCCTTGCTTTTCAGATAGCAAAAGAGAAGGGGACTTTTTCTAACATTTACTGTTAGTTTTCCAGAATTACCTGCAACTTGATACTGATATGATTTATATGATATGAATACATGTTTGGATTCTGAAAGATACCAGTAACTAATCAACATGTAAGCAAATCTCCTGCTGTATTTAACTTATTGGCTTTCTGCCAAATTTTCCACACTTCCTGTTGGCTCATGTCATATTCATGGCGACCATCCCATAATCTCTGGGGCTTCCTCCATGACCCTTCCATACAATACCATTTGTGTGGCTTTCCACCCAGGAATTAATCTTCTTTTGGCTTTCTTCTGCAGCATTTAAAAAATCAAGTGATTCCACGTTAGCTTGGTAATATTTCTTAATGTCTTCCAAAAATGTCTTTGAGATGTGAGGGGAAAAAAAAGAATTAAGGACGACTTAGACATGACTCAAATTTCATCAGTTGTGATGATATTGTAAGCTGACTGCTGACCCTCATGGCAACTGTTAGGCTAAGAACATGCAGATTTTTTTTCTCAGGTAATAGGTAGGCAATACATGAACACAGTGAAGGCTGGTGAAAAGTTGTCATGAAGGCAACCTTATACTAGTATAGCATCTGGCAGATGGCAGGTGGACAAGAGGGCCTGATATGCAAATTTCATCATCAGTCATGCTGAGAAAGCTGATTGTCGCCTGACCTATCCTATCATTATGTTCAGCCATTGCAATCTCCATTGATCATGTGTTTAGTGGAGGAAATGCTATCTTATCTCTTACCTCTCAAGTTCTTTCCAGGATTTCCTTGAGCCTTCCCATTCCAGAAACCTCTTACTTGCCATTTATTCCCTGTCATAATTTCTGTGATCAAGTCAGTGCTGGTTCATTATGAAGGCCTCATGAGAAGTCCTGATGACCTACATTGTCTCATGGAAGAGTTCCTGAGCCAAGGCTTTACACGTAAGTCACAAGGCTCTTGGACAATCCAGTGGGTTAGAATTTTGACTATGAAGCTGGTGCTCCCTGAGCAAGTCCCTATCTGAGTCTGTTTGGCCTTACTTTCACTTATGGCCATATCCATGTAGGACCTAGGATGCAGATTAAAGGGATGCAGAGCCAGGTATAACTTACCTGGAGAAATTGGAACTTCTTTGCTCCATAGATACTGTTGGCAGCCTTCAGGTCATAAGCATCATTGGATTTGTTTAAGTGAGTCATAAGCTTTTGAAATTGTTCATGGACATTTTCTTCCTCCTACATTGTCAAAAAAGGTGTTTACTGATTTCTCTTCTAGTGCAAATACTAAACCCACAAAAAAAATACCCAAACACCTGTAATCTCAAAGACATTATTTGAACATTTTCTGCTATCTGTTATATATTATCTTAAATATTCCTACTTCACATTCAAACCCTTTAAGAAATGCCCTTGTTTTCTCCACATGATCCTGTTTTCAGACTTTTGATCTAAATATATAATACTTTTAGGTTGTTTTGGCTTAAGTTCTTCAAAGCTATAAATGACATGTCATTTCTAACAATTACTAATACTTGATTATGCTCTGTTTGCCTATTTAAAAATGTAATTATAATCGGCCCTTTTATATATATATGAAACAATTAATGGTATTGTTTATAACAAATTGAATCTGTTTTATGGTTCTTCTCTTCTGGTGGATATTCTCTGCCTATAAGATAGCATATGCCCACGATTAATCTGATGATTAGACTTCATGTAAATAATATCTGTTTGAATACAGTCTAGGTAAAAATGAAAACTTTCTGAGAATTTAATGATCTCCTCAATGAGAAGGTACAGAGCCAAATTTTGACTCTTAGAATGTCTGAATCAGAGCACTTCTCTTTTCCTGCTAAGAAGGTAGCATGGTTGAGGCTCTACAAACATGTACTTGTGAGAAGAGTCATTTTCAAATATGTGCTTATTTATCTTATTACAATTGTGGAATTAAAACTGTTTTAGTAATGTTATTGCGTTACTTACAATTACTGTTTTCTTGCAATAATGTTGTCTAACATTCATAGGATTTCTTACTTGTAGCAAGCCAGACAGTTTTGTAAGTGTTTGTGTAATTCATATTTCTTTCTACTCCCACTTTGCTAGAACGCAGTCCCAGTACATCAGGGCAGAGCTTTGCTCATCTGTGTGGAGCAGAGCTAGAGCTGAATCTAGACCATCCTCCTCTCCATCCAGTACTGACCTTCTGTAGCTACTCAACATAATGACTATGAGAATGAAGTGTGACAGTACTCCACATCCAAATCTCTTTTGTTTGGAAATTCCCCTGCAGAATGTTTTTTTAAATGTAAAATGTACACTTTCAATT
Source organism: Apodemus sylvaticus (assembly GCF_947179515.1). Taxonomy (NCBI): domain Eukaryota; kingdom Metazoa; phylum Chordata; class Mammalia; order Rodentia; family Muridae; genus Apodemus; species Apodemus sylvaticus. The sequence goes on from NC_067483.1 coordinate 18,275,234, forward strand.
ACAAGGTTTGTCAAAAACCTGAAGCTCTTGTAGCACAAGAAACCCTGCACTTACATGGCAGGCTGCAGATTTTTCTGTTGTCTTCTTGGTGGTTTCATTGAATTGAAGAACCTGGAAGAGACATTAAGTACAGCAAGAAAAGTTCACTTAAAGTTCTGTCTCAATCCAAGGAAACAAAAATAGAAGAAACCCCTGGAATATAAAGGCAAAAAAACTTGAAAAATTGGAAACACTATACTCCAAACCTTTGTACAAGAGTTTGTAGAATCATGATAAAGCTGACCTATGGTCACTCACATAAATAGATGTCCATCCACTCAGCGCTTAGGGAGCCGTCAATTCACATCCCTCAGGTCTGAGACAATCCATTTCTTGCATCAATAGTCTCTACCATTTAAGATAACTTCTTGTTGTTGGACACTTGAAGGCAATTATTCTAGCCTAGCACCCAGAGGACATCAGGAAGCACCTGGACTGTGTTTGGGAGGGTTTGCCCCTCCGATAGTTGCATGTTCCCAGTCATGGCAATGCCTCCTCAGCACCTTCTTCTTCATCTCGGGCATCAGGCTTCCTTGTTATTTACACTGACAGAGTTAGACAAGTTCAAACTAGTCAACCAAGTGAAGCGTAGACCTACCTTCTCAATTTGTTGTTCAGTGTTTCCTTTGGCTCCAAGCTGGAGCATTCCTAATGCTGTCATTATGCTGACCGGGGAATAGAAGATGTTGTCCTCGGATTCTCTGAGCTGCGAGTACAGCTCAAGTGAGAATTTTGTAGTTGCTTCAGCAAACAAATGCATGGTGGCTCAGTGTGACCTTAAAGTCTAAGAACAGCATAAAGTCAGCACAGAGGTTAGAATGGCTTCACTAAATATAGCATCACAGTGAAGTGATCAGTTCGTACGGAAGTGACATACCTCTATTATCAGATTCTGGAAAATAAGTGTGCTATTATTACTTTTGAGCCTTCTGCAATGTACAACTTCTAACTTGAAGGTATGAAGTGAATGTCTTTAAGACTTTGCAACCTGCTAATAGAGCATCATTTTATCTTTCCTTCTTTACCAGCTATGCTCATTTTGGATGTAAAGATTTCCAATGAATTCTAAGATAAAGATATTTGAGGCTTGCACGCATCTAGGTGTCCAAAATTGCCTATCCACTTTTCCTTTTAGATTCTGTAGTTGCCAGACACAAATCCTACAGGCTTGAGAAGATACATATGTTTAATTGAATATAACTTACTTTGGTAAGTAACAAATTAAGTGAAGGAAGCATTTAACTTTCGTTCTGCAGATCAAGAATAACAGAGTCAGGCAAAATATCACATAAACATGATGTAAAACAGTGCATTTTTTATACTAAAGCATAGTTCATGCTGTTCATCAATAGTAGCTGGAAGCTCTTACCTGTGCTTCTGAAGGCAGAAGAGGGCAGGGAGGAGAGGCGCCTGTGTGTGGCTGCTCCTGAGATCTGGAATTTATACCTCTCCTCTTCCCACTGCTGCCTCGTCATTTCAGTGGTATTTCAAGTAAATCAACTTCAGATTTCATAACCAGGCTAGACTTTTAAGGTATGCAAATTTATGAGAAAAGGCTGGGTTCACATCCTACCACTCTACTTCCTTTTGCCACAGCTCACATCATTGATAGCTTTTTAACCCTTGTTAGCCTCTGACTCACCTGAAATACGCATAGGCACTTTTCCAATAGCAATGATAGTACATTAATCTTTTAACCTGACAACTCTATTGTTCTGCTAGACAATTCTGATTACCTTGTTTTAAATGGCTGAACTGCCTTTAGGAACACCTAAAATAACAAATAACTAAATAACTTACTATCGGTACTTTTTCTTTATGAAAAATTTCATTAGTTCTGTCAGTTTCTCTGCAGGTTACTCTTTGCAAAGAGAGAAATAGTTCTAATTTTAGTTCAAAGTGATTACCAAGTTTCTGGAGAACTTTCATTGTGGTTGTTATTGATTTTTGTTTTTTGTGTTTGTTTGTTTTTTATTCTGTTACTCTTTTTTTTTGCTTTTTCATGATGCTCTTCTCTTGCCACAGTTACTTCTCATGTCTCCTGAAGCTAGGTCCCTTGGAATTTTCTGTTGTTTAAAAAATTTTAGAAAATCATCTTTTTTTTAATTTTTTATTTTCTATGTTCTTTGTTTACATTCCAAATGATTTCTCTTTTCCTGGATCCCTTCTCCCCATATGTCCCATAAACCTTCTTCTCTCCATTCATTCTCCAATCACCTCCCTCCTTTTTCTCTGTCATTATATTCCCCTCCAATGCTATATCAATCCTTTCCAGGATCAGGACCTTCTCCATACTTCTTCATGGGAGTCATTTGTTATGTGATTTGTGCCTTGGGTATTCAGGGCTTCTGGGCTAATTAATATTCACTTATCAGATATTGCATTCCATGTGTATTCTTTTGTGATTGGGTTACCTCACTTAGGATGATAGTTTCCAGATCAAACCATTTGCCTAAAAATTTTGTGAATTCATTGTTTCTAATTGCTGAGTAGTATTCTATTGTGTAAATATACCACATTTTCTGTATCCATTCCTCCTTTGAGGGGCATCTGGGTTCTTTCCAGCTCCTGGCTATTATTAATAAGGCTGCTATGAACATAATGGAGCATGTGTCTTTATTGCATGCTGGGGAATCCTTTGGGTATATGCCCAGGAGAGGTATAGCAGGGTCCTCTGGAAGTGTCATGTCCAGTTTTCTGAGGAACCGCCAGACTGATTTCCAAAGTGGTTGTACCATCTTACAGCCCCACCAGCAGTGGAGGAGTGTTCCTCTTTTCCACATCCTAGCCAACACCTGCTGTCTTCTGAGTTTTTGATCTTAGCCATTCTGACTGGTGTAAGGTGAAATCTCAGGGTTGTTTTGATCTGCATTTCCCTAATGACTAATGATGCCAAGCACTTCTTAAGGTGCCTCTTGGCCATCCAAATTTTTTCAGGAGAAAAATCTTTGTTTATATCTGTACCCCATTTTTAATAGGGTTATTTGGTTCCTTGGGGTCTTACTTCTTGAGTTTTTTGTATATATTGGATATTAGCCCTCTATCAGATGTAGGGTTGGTGAATATCCTTTCCCAATTTGATGGTTGCCGTTTTGTCCTTTTAACAGTGTCCTTTGCCTTACAGAAATTTTGTCAAACTGTCATTATAGCAAGGAGAAGAACAATTGAAACAAAAAGTTTTATTTGAATGGCAACTTCTAATCTTTTATATGAAAACGTAGGAGAAAAGTGATCTTTTGTGTTTGACACAACAAGTTTTCTGAGTTGTGAAAACACAATCTCTTTCTTACCTCCTTGTTATAATACCGATAATACCAAATTCAGGATCAAACACAGGTGACAAATAGTGGGCCCAGCTAGTCTGCTCCTCTGAAAACACTGCAGTCTGAAAGCCTCCCAGGAATTCCAGTGCACACAGGGCAATTGGTAAGGGAACCACACCCCCTCCACACAAACAACCACAGGAGATGGAAATCCTGAGACTCCTAGGGGGACTTGGAACGCATTACCCACCAAACCCCCACTCCCTGAATTACACTCCCCTCTGGCCTGTGCCTTCTGCCAGGGCTGAACACTAGTTTGTCTGCTCCTCTGAAGACACCACTGTTTGAAGACCTCACAGGAGTTCTGAGACATGCAAGCAAACTAGCATGGGGCCCTCTTAAACAGCCATAAGTGCTGGTAATCCTTTGGAGCACAGTGGACTCAGAGCCTATCACCCATTCCACCAAATATCCTCCACTCCACAACCTGAATTCTCCTCTTCTTCCAGCCTGTGTATTCTGCCAGGGCAGATCACCAACTTATCTGCTTCTCTGAAGGCCTTCCCGGAATTCCTCTGCATGCAGGTCAATGGACCCAACAGTCTAAAATCCTCCCTGAATTTATGCTGCATACAGGGCAACACACCTTACAGTCTGAAGACCTCCCAGGAGAATAGCTACTCACAAGGCAACAGCTTGGCTGCTCCTCTGAAGTATCAAGAGTCTGAAGGAATCCCAGGAGATCTGCTTTAGTCAAAGCCACAGGGCTACCAGGAGACCTGCAGCAACCCAGGGATACAAAAAGCAGGCTCCAGACAGAGATACCCAGACCAGCTAACACCAGGGACCACCAGATGGTGAGACACAAGCACAAGACTATAAGCAACAGAAGCCAATGCACTTTAATATCATCAGAACCCAAGAGAGAGTGCGGCGGCGGCGGCGGCGGCGGCGGCGGTAGCAGTGGCTGCTCCAGCTGAAGGGCCATCAGCGGTGGAACCAAGGCGACACAGGGTCCAGTTAGGCCCTGCGCCCACGACCACTGACCTTCGCTGACCAGCCGGGCGGCAAGCAGCTGCGGTTCTGCGGAGCCTTTCGCTGCACGGAAGCCACTTCAGAACTCGGCTTCCCGCCAGTCAGGAGAGACTCACCTCCATCTTGATCCCGGGCTCCAGAGATCGGTCAGACTGAGGTACACAAACATAATCCTAGGCCCAACACCGCAGGGGTCTGAGCCAGACGGGCGTTGGCCTGCACCCAGGCCCTGGGCTGTTCGAGTGGCCATCGGGGCGCCAACCCAGCCAGGAGTTTTTTTTGCCCCAGCCGGCGCACGCGCCGCCATTTTGCCTACAGGAGCCAGAGTGCTCGGGAGGGCAGAGACTGCTAACAAGCGTAGCCTGAGGCTAACAAAACGGGGGTCTAGGCCCCAAAAGGCACAGGACTGACCCCAAGAACTGGGCGGCTTGGTGGGCCATCTGTGTGTCAACCCGCCCAGGAGGTTATTAGCACAACAGACTCTCCTGGTGCTTTCAGGGAGCGCGGACGCGCATGCCCGCCATCCGGGTCACCTGGCGGACCCAAATAGCAGTCATAGCCCTAGGGGAACTTTGCTCGGACCTTGGCCTCCCAGGCGTTTGCTTGGACTCAGGGCCCGGGCGACAAGGCTAACCTTGTGTGCGCCAGCCCAGTTGGGGAAATCGGCTGCCCAGCGGAGTGAGCGGAACACAGGGGAGGCCACAGCAACATACACATTCGGAGCTCCCTGGGGGTGCACACGGGTTCCATCTGGCCCACAGACACAATCTGGGGCAAGGCCTCAGGCAGAAGCCCTCAGGTCAACTCTCTCCGCTTCAGATCAGCCTGAGTGGCCGCCACATCTCCAGGTCCCTCAAGAGGCTAGTGGGGGCTTCCGGGCGGCCAGCTGGGAGAAGTCGGTGTGCTCCAATAAATCCTGCGGGCCCCAGCGGGAGCCTTCAGGTGCCTGCTTCGGGATCTGAACAGCCTGGACAACAGCACCCTGTCTACAGGCAGTGCAGAGTGTAAGCTGTGCACCAGAGGCCAACGGGGAAGGGGCAGCTTGCACTGGTGAGTCCAGCACTGACAAGACCAAGTAACACCAGTGAGAGCTAGATGGCAAAAGGCAAACGCAGGAACGTCACTAACAGAAATCAAGGCAATATGGCAACATCTGAACCAAATTCTCCTCTACCAGCAAGTCCTGGATACCCCATCACACCAGTAAAACAAGATTTGGATTTAAAAATCACTGGTCATGATGCTGGTACAGGAACACATGAAGGACATTCAGGAGAAAATGGATCAAAAGTTAGAAGCCCTTGCAAGGGAAACACAAAAATCATTGAAAGAAATCCAGGAGAATACAAAAGCCAACAAGGAGGAAATGCAAAAAACACTTAAAGAAATACAGGAGAACTTTGGTCAACAGGCTGAGGTCATGAAAGACGAAACACAAAAATCTCTTAAAGAAATACAGGAGAACTTTGGTCAACAGGCTGAGGTCATGAAAGAAAAAACACAAAAATCTCTTAAAGAATTACAGGAAAGCACAAACAAGCAAGTGAAGGAGCTAAGCAAAACCATCCAGGATCTAAAATCAGAAGTAGAAACAACTAAGAAAACTCAAAAGGAGACAACTTTGGAGATAGAAAGCCTTGGGAAGAAATCAGGGGACAGAGATCCAAATATCAACAACAGAATACAAGAAATAGAAGAAAGAATCTCAGATGCTGAAGATTCCATAGAAACCATGGACTCAACAGTTAAAGAAAATGCAAAATGCAAAAAGCTTGTAACCCAAAATATCCAGGAAATCCAGGACACAATGAGAAGACCAAACCTAAGGATTATAGGCATAGATGAGAGTGAAGATTTACAACTTAAAGGGCCAGCAAATATCTTCAATAAAATTATGGAAGAAAACTTCCCTAACCTAAAGAGAGAGATGCCCATGAATATACAAGAAGCCTACAGAACTCCAAACAGACTGGACCAGAACAGAAATACTTCCCGTCACATAATAATCAAAACACCAAATGTTCTAAACAAAGAAAGAATATTAAAGGCAGTAAGAGAAAAAGGCCAAGTAACATATAAAGGAAGACCTATCAGAATCACAGCAGACTTTTCACCTGAGACTATGAAGGCTAGAAGGTCCTGGGCAGATCTCATGCAGACTCTAAGAGAACACAAATGCCAACCAAAACTACTATATCCAGCAAAACTCTCAATCACCATAGATGGAGAAACTAAGATATTTCACGACAAAACCAAGTTCACCCAATATCTATCCACAAACCCAGTCCTAAAAAGGATAATAGGAGGACAACACCAATACAAGGAGGGAAACTTCACCCTGAAAAAAGCAAGATAGTAACCTTTCATCAAACCCAAAAGAAGTTAAGCAATCAAATTTAAAAAATAACGTCAAAAATGATAGGAAGTAACAATCACTATTCCTTAATATCTCTTAACATCAATGGACTCAATGCCCCAATAAAAAGACACAGACTAACTGACTGGATACGTAAACAGGACCCTACATTTTGCTGCTTACAGGAAACACACCTCAGGGTCAAAGACAAACACTACCTTAGAGTAAAAGGCTGGAAGACAATTTTACAAGCAAATGGTCTCAGGAAACAAGCTGGAGTAGCCATTTTAATATCAGATAAAGTTGACTTTCAACCCAAAGTCATCAAAAGAGACTCTGAGGGTCACTTCTTGCTGGTCAAAGGAAAAATACAACAAGAAGAACTCTCAATCCTGAACATCTATGCTCCAAATGCAAGGGCACCCTCTTTCATAAAAGAAACTTTATTAAAACTCAAAGCACACATTGCACCTAACACAATAATTGTGGGTGACTTCAACACTGCACTTTCCTCAATGGACCGATCAGGAAAACAGAAACTAAACAAGGACACAATGAAACTAATTGAAGCTTTGGACCAATTAGATTTAACTGATATATATAGAACATTCTATCCTAAAACAAAAGAATATACCTTTTTTTCAGCACCTCATGGTACCTTCTCCAAAATCGACCATATAATTGGTCACAAGACAGACAACAACAAATATAAGAAGATAGAACTAATCCCATGCCTCCTATCTGATCACTATGGAATAAAAGTGGTCTTCAATTGCAACAGAAACAACAGAAAACTCACATACACGTGGAAATTGAACAATACTCTACTCAATGATACCTTGGTCAAGGAAGAAATAAAGAAAGAAATTAAAGACTTTTTAGAACACAATGAAAATGAAAACACAACATACCCAAATCTATGGGACACAATGAAAGCAGTGCTAAGAGGAAAACTCATAGCCCTGAGTGCCTCCAAAAAGAAAATGGAGAGAGCATACATTACCAACTTAATGACACACCTGAAAGCCCTAGAACAAAAAGAAGCTATTTCACCCAGGAGGAGTAGAAGGCAGGAAATCATCAAACTCAGGGCCGAAATCAATCAAGTAGAAACAAAGAGAACCATACAAAAAATCAACAAAACCAGGAGCTGGTTCTTTGAGAAAATCAACAAGATAGATAAACCCTTAGCCAGACTGACCAAAGGGCACAGAGAAAGTATCCAAATTAACAAACTTAGAAATGAAAAGGGAGACATAACAACGGAAACTGAGGAAATCCAAAAAATCATCAGATCCTACTACAAGAGCCTGTACTCAACACAACTGGAGAATCTGGAGGAAATGGACAATTTCCTTGACAGATACCAAATACCAAAATTAAATCAGGACCAACTAGACCATCTGAACAGTCCCATAAAGCCTAAAGAAATAGAAGGAGTCATAGAAAGTCTTCCAACCAAAAAGAGCACAGGACCAGATGGTTTCTGTGCAGAATTCTACCAGACCTTCAAAGAAGAGTTAACACCAATACTCTTCAAACTATTCCACAAAATAGAAACAGAAGGAACACTACCCAATTCCTTCTACGAAGCCACAATTACGCTGATACCAAAGCCACACAAAGATCCAACAAAGAAAGAGAACTTCAGACCAATTTCCCTTATGAACATCGATGCAAAAATACTCAATAAAATTCTTGCCAACCGAATCCAAGAACACATCAAAACAATCATCCACCATGATCAAGTAGGCTTTATCCCGGGAATGCAGGGTTGGTTCAATATACGGAAATCCATCAATACAATCCTCTACATAAACAAACTCAAAGAACAAAACCACATGGTCATTTCATTGGATGCTGAAAAAGCATTTGACAAAATTCAGCATCCTTTCATGCTTAAAGTCTTGGAGAGAACAGGAATTCAAGGCCCATACCTAAACATAGTAAAAGCAATATACAGCAAACCGGTAGCCAGCATCAAACTAAACGGAGAGAAACTTGAAGCAATCCCACTGAAATCAGGGACCAGACAAGGCTGCCCCCTTTCTCCTTATCTTTTCAATATTGTACTTGAGGTACTAGCTCGGGCAATTCGACAACATAAGGAGGTCAAAGGGATACAAATTGGAAAGGAGGAAGTCAAACTATCATTATTTGCAGACGACATGATCGTCTACCTAAGTGACCCAAAGAACTCCACTAGAGAGCTCCTACAGCTGATAAACAACTTCAGCAAAGTGGCAGGTTACAAAATCAACTCAAGCAAATCAGTGGCCTTCCTATACTCAAAGGATAAGCAGGCTGAGAAAGAAATTAGGGAAATGACCCCCTTCACAATAGCCACAAACAGTATAAAGTATCTTGGGGTGACTCTTACCAAACATGCGAAAGATGTGTATGACAAGAACTTCAAGACTCTGAAGAAGGAAATGGAAGAAGACCTCAAAAAATGGGAAAACCTCCCATGCTCATGGATCGGTAGAATCAATATAGTTAAAATGGCCATTTTGCCTAAAGCACTATACAGATTCAATGCAATACCCATCAAAATCCCAACTCAATTCTTCACAGAGTTAGAAAGAGCAATTATCAAATTCATCTGGAACAACAAAAAACCCAGGATAGCTAAAACTATTCTCAGCAACAAAAGAAAATCTGGGGGAATCAGTATCCCTGACCTCAAGCAATACTACAGAGCAATAGTGTTAAAAACTGCATGGTATTGGTACAGTGACAGGCAGGAGGATCAATGGAACAGGATTGAAGATCCAGAAATGAACCCACACACCTATGGCCACTTGATCCTCGACAAAGAGGCTGAAAACATCCAATGGAAAAAAGATAGCCTTTTCAACAAATGGTGCTGGTTCAACTGGAGGTCAGCATGCAGAAGAATGCGAATTGATCCATCCTTGTCTCCTTGTACTAAGCTCAAATCCAAATGGATCAAGGACCTCCACATAAAGCCAGACACTCTGAAGCTAATAGAAAAGAAACTGGGGAAGACCCTTGAGGACATCGGTACAGGGAGAAAGTTTCTGAACAGAACACCAATAGCGTATGCTCTAAGAGCAAGAATTGACAAATGGGACCTCATAAGGTTACAGAGTTTCTGTAAGGCAAAGGACACCATCAAGAGGACAGATCGGCAACCAACAAATTGGGAAAAGATCTTCACCAATCCTACATCAGATAGAGGGCTAATATCCAATATATATAAAGAACTCAAGAAGTTAGACTCCAGAAAACCGAACAACCCTATTAAAAAATGGGGTACAGAGTTAAACAAAGAATTCTCACCTGAAGAACTTCGGATGGCGGAGAAGCATCTTAAAAAATGCTCAACTTCATTAGTCATTAGGGAAATGCAAATCAAAACAACCCTAAGATTTCATCTTACACCAGTCAGAATGGCTAAGATTAAAAATTCAGGAGACAGCAGGTGTTGGAGAGGGTGCGGAGAAAGAGGAACACTCCTCCACTGCTGGTGGGGTTGCAAATTGGTACAACCACTCTGGAAATCAGTCTGGCGGTTCCTCCGAAAACTGGGCACCTCACTTCCAGAAGATCCTGCTATACCACTCCTGAGCATATACCCAGAGGATTCCCCACCATGTAATAAGGATACATGCTCTACTATGTTCATAGCAGCCCTATTTATAATTGCCAGATGCTGGAAAGAACCCAGGTATCCCTCAACAGAAGAGTGGATACAAAAAATGTGGTATATCTACACAATGGAGTACTATTCAGCCATTAGAAACAATGAATTCATGAAATTCTTAGGCAAATGGATGGAGCTAGAGAACATTATACTAAGTGAGGTAACCCAGACTCAAAAGGTGAATCATGGTATGCACTCACTAATAAGTGGTTATTAACCTAGAAAACTGGAATACCCAAAACATAATCCACACATTAAATGAGATACAAGAAGAAAGCAGGAGTGGTCCCTGGTTCTGGAAAGACTCAGTGAAACAGTATTTGGCAAAACCAGAACGGGGAAGTGGGAAGGGGTGGGAGGGAGGACAGGGGAAGAGAAGGGGGCTTACGGGACTTTCGGGGAGTGGGGGGGGGGCTAGAAAAGGGGAAATCATTTGAAATGTAAATAAATTATATCGAATAAAAAAAAAAGAATGAAAAAAAAATATCATCAGAACCCAGTTCTCCCACCACAGCAAGCCCATGATACACAAACACACCTGAAAAATCAGGAGCTAACCTAAAAATCATTTTTCATGAGGATTATAGTTTCCTTTAGGGAGACTATAAATAACCCAGTAACCATAACTAAAACTAAAAGAATAAAGGGAAACACAGGTAAACAGATAGAAGCCCTTAAAGAGGAAACATAAAAATCCCTTAAAGAAATACAGAAAAGCACAATCAAAGAAGGAAAGGAAGTAAACAAATCAGTCCAAGACCTAAAAGTCAAAGTAGAATCAATAAAGAAAATACAAATGGAGGCAACCCTTGAAATGGAAAACCTAGGAAAGAGGTAAGGAATTGCAGATGTAAGCATCACCAGCAGAATACAAGAGATAGAAGAGAGAATCTCAGGTATTAAAAAATTCCTTAGAAGATATTGACACAAGTTTCATTGAAAATTCAAAATATAAAAATCCCTTAACCCAAGACATCTAGGAAATCCAGAACACAATTTGTATTAGTCAGGGTTCTTTTGAGTCAGAAAACATATCGGTAGTCTTTATATAGTTGGGGAATTTGTCAATGACTTACACCTTGTAGTCCAACTCTCCAACAATGGTCAGCAGCAGCTGTGAATGGAAGTCCAAGGATCTAGCAGTTGCTCAGTCCCACGAGTCAAGCAGGCATGAAAGAGTAAGAGTAAGTCTTCCTTTTTCCAGTGTCCTTATATAGGTCTCCAACATCAGGTGTGGCCCAGATTAAAGGCCTGTGCCACTGTGCCTTTAATTCCAGATGATCTTGAACTTGAGATCTCCTTGTCTTAATCTCCTGGAATTCATAGTCACTATGCTTCAAGATCTCCATGCCAAGGTCCAGGTGAGAAACTTGTATCTCAGCCTCCAGATCAGGATCATAGGTGAGCCTTCCAATTCTGGATTGTAGTTTATTCCAGATAATAGTCAAGTTGATAAGCAGGAATAAATACTACAATTGCTGGTGGGATTGTACGATGGTACAACTACTCTGAAAATCAGTCTGGGAGTTCCTCAGAATATTGGGCATAGTAGTACCTGAGTACCCAGCTGTACTACTTCTGGGTATATACCCAGAAGATGCTCCAACATATAATAAAGACACATGCATTCTAAGTTCTAGCAGCCTTATTTGAAATAGCTGGAATATGGAAACAACTCAGATGTTCCTCAACAAAGAAATGCATACAGAAAACTTGGTACATTTACAAAATGTACCAAATGTAGCTATTAAAAACAGTGCCTTCATGAAATTCTTAGGAAAGTGGATGGATTTATAAAATATCATCCTGAGTGATGTAACTCAGTCATAAAAAATGACTCATGGTATATACTCATTGGTAAATGGATATTAGGAAAAGAGCATGGAATTCCCATGATACAACTCATACACTACATGAAGCTCAAGAGGAAAGAAGACCAAAGAGTTGATACTTAGAAAGGTGAACACAATAATAAAGGCAAGTAGATGGTGTGGAGGACCTGGGAGGAACAGAAGGAGGAGGGAAGAGGGTTAGAATCAGGTATGGGAGGAGATGGAGGAGATGTACAGAGGGTCAGGAAATTGAACAGAGGTGTGTAGCGATGGGGGAATAGGGAACTGGTGATAGCAACCAGAAAGTCCCAGATGCCAGAAAAGCAAGAGCCTTCCAGGATCCCAAGGGGATGACATTAGCTGAAATTTTCCACAAAAGGGAGGGAGGACCTGTGGAGATCATATCCAGAGTCTAGGCCTGGCCCTCTAGTTGAGGAATGTGGCTACCTACCTATCTCAAAAAATTTACCCCAGAATTTCTTTGTCTAAAGGAAATATAGGGACAAAGAGTGGAACAGAGACTAAAGGAAAGGCCATCCAGAGACTGTGGGGATTCATCCCATGCTCAGACACCAAACCCCGACACTATTGGTGGTGCCAAAAAGTGCTTGCTGACAGGAACCTTATACAGCTGTCTCCTTAGAGGCTCTGCCGTATCCTTACTAATACAGATGTGGATGCTTGCAGCCAACCATTTGACTGAGCACAGGAATACCAATGAAGGAGTTAGGGGAAGGACTGAAGGGGCTGAAGGGGCTTTATCTGGCATCAATGGGAGGGGAGTTCCTTTGTCCTCTGAAGGCTCCTTGCCCCAGTATAGAGGAATGCTAGGGTGGTGAGGCAGAAGTGGACAGGTGGGGGATCATCGTCATAGAAGCAGGTTAGGGAGGATGGACTAGGGGGTTTGCAGAAGGAAACCAGGAAAGGGAATAACATTTGAAATGTAAATAAATAAAATATTCAATTAAAAATTAAGGGAAAATAATAAAAAGGTGTGAAAACCATTTGATTTTTATTATTTGTTTGTTTGTTTGTTTGTTTTGGTTTTTCAAACATGGTTTCTCTGTATAGCATTGGCTGTCCTGGAACTCACTCTGTAGACCAGGCTGGCCTCGAACTCAGAAATCTGTCTGCCTCTGCCTCCCAAGTGCTGGAATTAAAGGCATGTGCCACCACTGCCAGCATTTGTTTTCTCTTGTAATACTTTGGGTTCAATATTTCTATTGATTTCTATTCAAACCAAGATTGGATTCGAAATTTGGATAGCTCTATTTTAACTCTTAAAGAGTCAGCACCTTATATCTTCTAAGAGGCCTCTTAAAGTACTGATGTTAATTTTTGTCATGGAATTACCTAGACTTTTAAGCGGAATTGTTATGTGTTCTGTGATGATTGAGACTGAATGATAAAAGTGTAGAAAATTTCATGGTGCAAGAGAACACACCCTAGCCACATCAGTGAGAAGAAAGTGGACTACTCAGCTTAACTTGTCTTCACTTATTTACACGTGACAGCAGCTTTATAATGATTATTGCACTGGACAACAAGGGCTTCTAGGGATCTTTCATAAGGGCTACAGATATGAGAAATTATATTAGTATTAATATTTTTCCAATCTGTCTTTGATGAAATCGTTCTTTCACTTTGTAGTATTTAAAACTTTATTTGAACTGGAGGCTTGGCTTAGTGGTAGAGAACTTGTCTGATATGCAAGAGGCTTTGAGTTGGATCCCTCGTACTACAATTTATAAGCCATAAATGCAACAAAAACTTCTTGCTCTTAAAAATAAAAAGAGCATGTGTAGAAATATATTTGCACACAATTCCAGATTTAGCATAGGTGAATTTCCTTTTAACATACCCTTCCTGAATGATGGATATCTTGCAGTTGGAAGGATGATAAAGTAATGAACACATTGAAAAGACCATTATTTTATTGAAAATGTATTCATAAAATCACATTTATAAGTTTATGAAGTGTTCAGATAGCTCCTAAAGTAATGTAGATGTTTATATTAATTAGTTTAAAAAGAAGATATGATTTTTTCTAGCTCACATATCACAGGTCACAGATACATGCTACATAAGGAAAGGCTATATTAAAATATCCCTTCATCTATTTGTTGAACATTTTCCCCCAGAGAATGTATGGATGTTTAGAGAAAAGGAAGGAAAGAAAGACAACATAGAGATAATATTGCTATCCCACTCCAACTAATGCATTCTTAGTGGGGAGCCAGCTAAGAAAGAAACCAAAGCAAGAGAAACTTGTTTCCTGGCCCCAATTAGCTGCAGCAACTTTGTTAACTTTTCTGGACATGTGGCAAAGCCTCTGCACTTAAGGGGAAGACATTCTGCCAAAGAAGAGGACGCTGTTGGTCTTGCATTGCTTGATGAAGAATAGGAAAGGATGATCACAACAGAAATCTTCTGTTTTCTGCGCTGATGTTAAACTGACTTCCACCCCTGTGGCAGCGGCAGCTTCTGTCCCCTCTTCATTTACCTCCACAAAGGATTTGTGTAAAACATTGGACACCACGAGACCTGGAGTGCTGCTCATGCCGGAGAAGTCAGCCTTCTGAGGACTGAAGGCATCGACCATTCCCATGTGCTCCAGCGGACCTGGGAGCTCATACTTCTCTTCCACTTTGAACCGAGGCAAAGATAAATACAACTCGACTGTGTGCATGTTCTGTGTGTTTGTCCACTCCAGTAACTTGTCAGCAGTGAGTTGTTCTTCAAGCTACGGGAGAGCAAGAAAAGAGATTGGCATGATTTACTGAGAGACTGTAACTTACATGGACAATGAATTAAAGTGAAACCTTTAGCAATTAATAAGTACTGACTTTTTTGGTTTAGATATCATTTATTTAGATAATTTAAAGTTAGATTTTATTTCCAATCTCTATATCCAGAATCATTGTTTTGTACAAAATAAGCTATATACATTATTTTTATGCTCCCACCTACCTATCTTATTTTAATAGAGGTTTCTTTATATTTTCTTGTATATACTATTACAATTTATCATTATCATATAATTCCCCATGTATTTCTTTTTTATTCAAAATATTTATAAATACTTTCTATACTTCTATATATTTCTTTCAACCAAGTTTGACTTGTCCCATATTGGTGGCATCATGTTGATATTTAATATTCATAACTCTGCTTAATTCCTGATTAGAGTAGCCTACAGCGTGATTCAGGCTGTGTGTAAAATACTTATATTACAGTTTGAGACAATCTCTCCCTTTAAATTTTTTATTATTGTCCTGTTTAATTATTTTCCCTAGTGTCTCATTTGAGTTTCAGACAGTAGGAAGAAGTCAGGCAATAGAAGGAAGAAAAGGAGACACAGCCTTACCTTCTTTAGACCATCAATTTCCACTGGCAGCAGGACGTACATACTTAACTCATTGCCTTTGTATGGTATTTCCACAATCTTGGCCTGCACATCCTCCAGAAAGATGAAGTTAAATTCATTTCTTTGTTTCATCATCTGGACAGGTTTACTTGTGTTCTGTAACAAATCAGTATGTCAAATGCATATCAAGGCAGACACAGGACAGCACAGATGATACTGTTGAGATATCAAACAAATCCTTTGAAGACATAACGCTGATGTTTTTTGAAGTCTAGACAAAAGTTTTTCAGTTACCCCTAGTTAAGTAAAGTTACAAAAATAAAACACACAAAATATTATATTTTGGACTTCCATAGTATCACTTATATTTAAATTAAATCATGCTCACATCTCTCAAAGACATTATGTAAATAAACTGCCAACAGTACCTTGTTCAGCCAAAACTTTTCTTCTGTGGTGTGCTTTTCATCAAATTTTTGATTCCATTGTCCTTTGAAATACACTGCATTCACCAGAACCAGTATAGTGCTACTGCTCAGGCTCCCACTAGGAAATAAGTCTTTGATTTGTCCTTCAAGGGAAAGAACAAAGTGTCTATCATCAGTACAAGGAGCTTTTCTGGAGGGTGGTTAGTAAGAGTTCATCGTTGATCACTTATCACTGTTCACCCTAGTCATTTCATGAAGAAGTTGTTGACTTGCTCATAGGATGTAACTTCCTTGAAGTGCTTTGCATCCTATCTGGGATGGACTCATCAGTACTTGTCATTGGATAGGCTGTTAGGCTTTCTGTCTGGGTGATTATGGGTAACTCACAGTGAATACTGGTACAGTATTTGGATCTACGCTGTCAACTCTTTTCTTTCCTCTTCTAGCCTTCTATCCAAGGCTTGATTGGGTCTTTTATGCAAATGACATGGATTCTATAGTCTGAAGGACATTCCTGGCAATGTCTGACAGGACTCCTGCTGTGTCCTTCTATTTACTTTCTTATTGGATTTCTGCAGGCTAGGTCTGTAAATACAGGTGAGATATAGGATAGTTGTCTACAGAGATCTTTGTGCTAGGTGGCAAAGACAATGTGATAAATTCTTTCCAAAGGTCAGGGTTGAGAAACTGTCTGAGATCCAGCTGTGGTCACAAGAAGTGCCTTGCTTTTCAGATAGCAAAAGAGAAGGGGACTTTTTCTAACATTTACTGTTAGTTTTCCAGAATTACCTGCAACTTGATACTGATATGATTTATATGATATGAATACATGTTTGGATTCTGAAAGATACCAGTAACTAATCAACATGTAAGCAAATCTCCTGCTGTATTTAACTTATTGGCTTTCTGCCAAATTTTCCACACTTCCTGTTGGCTCATGTCATATTCATGGCGACCATCCCATAATCTCTGGGGCTTCCTCCATGACCCTTCCATACAATACCATTTGTGTGGCTTTCCACCCAGGAATTAATCTTCTTTTGGCTTTCTTCTGCAGCATTTAAAAAATCAAGTGATTCCACGTTAGCTTGGTAATATTTCTTAATGTCTTCCAAAAATGTCTTTGAGATGTGAGGGGAAAAAAAAGAATTAAGGACGACTTAGACATGACTCAAATTTCATCAGTTGTGATGATATTGTAAGCTGACTGCTGATCCTCATGGCAACTGTTAGGCTAAGAACATGCAGATTTTTTTTCTCAGGTAATAGGTAGGCAATACATGAACACAGTGAAGGCTGGTGAAAAGTTGTCATGAAGGCAACCTTATACTAGTATAGCATCTGGCAGATGGCAGGTGGACAAGAGGGCCTGATATGCAAATTTCATCATCAGTCATGCTGAGAAAGCTGATTGTCGCCTGACCTATCCTATCATTATGTTCAGCCATTGCAATCTCCATTGATCATGTGTTTAGTGGAGGAAATGCTATCTTATCTCTTACCTCTCAAGTTCTTTCCAGGATTTCCTTGAGCCTTCCCATTCCAGAAACCTCTTACTTGCCATTTATTCCCTGTCATAATTTCTGTGATCAAGTCAGTGCTGGTTCATTATGAAGGCCTCATGAGAAGTCCTGATGACCTACATTGTCTCATGGAAGAGTTCCTGAGCCAAGGCTTTACACGTAAGTCACAAGGCTCTTGGACAATCCAGTGGGTTAGAATTTTGACTATGAAGCTGGTGCTCCCTGAGCAAGTCCCTATCTGAGTCTGTTTGGCCTTACTTTCACTTATGGCCATATCCATGTAGGACCTAGGATGCAGATTAAAGGGATGCAGAGCCAGGTATAACTTACCTGGAGAAATTGGAACTTCTTTGCTCCATAGATACTGTTGGCAGCCTTCAGGTCATAAGCATCATTGGATTTGTTTAAGTGAGTCATAAGCTTTTGAAATTGTTCATGGACATTTTCTTCCTCCTACATTGTCAAAAAAGGTGTTTACTGATTTCTCTTCTAGTGCAAATACTAAACCCACAAAAAAAATACCCAAACACCTGTAATCTCAAAGACATTATTTGAACATTTTCTGCTATCTGTTATATATTATCTTAAATATTCCTACTTCACATTCAAACCCTTTAAGAAATGCCCTTGTTTTCTCCACATGATCCTGTTTTCAGACTTTTGATCTAAATATATAATACTTTTAGGTTGTTTTGGCTTAAGTTCTTCAAAGCTATAAATGACATGTCATTTCTAACAATTACTAATACTTGATTATGCTCTGTTTGCCTATTTAAAAATGTAATTATAATCGGCCCTTTTATATATATATGAAACAATTAATGGTATTGTTTATAACAAATTGAATCTGTTTTATGGTTCTTCTCTTCTGGTGGATATTCTCTGCCTATAAGATAGCATATGCCCACGATTAATCTGATGATTAGACTTCATGTAAATAATATCTGTTTGAATACAGTCTAGGTAAAAATGAAAACTTTCTGAGAATTTAATGATCTCCTCAATGAGAAGGTACAGAGCCAAATTTTGACTCTTAGAATGTCTGAATCAGAGCACTTCTCTTTTCCTGCTAAGAAGGTAGCATGGTTGAGGCTCTACAAACATGTACTTGTGAGAAGAGTCATTTTCAAATATGTGCTTATTTATCTTATTACAATTGTGGAATTAAAACTGTTTTAGTAATGTTATTGCGTTACTTACAATTACTGTTTTCTTGCAATAATGTTGTCTAACATTCATAGGATTTCTTACTTGTAGCAAGCCAGACAGTTTTGTAAGTGTTTGTGTAATTCATATTTCTTTCTACTCCCACTTTGCTAGAACGCAGTCCCAGTACATCAGGGCAGAGCTTTGCTCATCTGTGTGGAGCAGAGCTAGAGCTGAATCTAGACCATCCTCCTCTCCATCCAGTACTGACCTTCTGTAGCTACTCAACATAATGACTATGAGAATGAAGTGTGACAGTACTCCACATCCAAATCTCTTTTGTTTGGAAATTCCCCTGCAGAATGTTTTTTTAAATGTAAAATGTACACTTTCAATTACAAGGTTTGTCAAAAACCTGAAGCTCTTGTAGCACAAGAAACCCTGCACTTACATGGCAGGCTGCAGATTTTTCTGTTGTCTTCTTGGTGGTTTCATTGAATTGAAGAACCTGGAAGAGACATTAAGTACAGCAAGAAAAGTTCACTTAAAGTTCTGTCTCAATCCAAGGAAACAAAAATAGAAGAAACCCCTGGAATATAAAGGCAAAAAAACTTGAAAAATTGGAAACACTATACTCCAAACCTTTGTACAAGAGTTTGTAGAATCATGATAAAGCTGACCTATGGTCACTCACATAAATAGATGTCCATCCACTCAGCGCTTAGGGAGCCGTCAATTCACATCCCTCAGGTCTGAGACAATCCATTTCTTGCATCAATAGTCTCTACCATTTAAGATAACTTCTTGTTGTTGGACACTTGAAGGCAATTATTCTAGCCTAGCACCCAGAGGACATCAGGAAGCACCTGGACTGTGTTTGGGAGGGTTTGCCCCTCCGATAGTTGCATGTTCCCAGTCATGGCAATGCCTCCTCAGCACCTTCTTCTTCATCTCGGGCATCAGGCTTCCTTGTTATTTACACTGACAGAGTTAGACAAGTTCAAACTAGTCAACCAAGTGAAGCGTAGACCTACCTTCTCAATTTGTTGTTCAGTGTTTCCTTTGGCTCCAAGCTGGAGCATTCCTAATGCTGTCATTATGCTGACCGGGGAATAGAAGATGTTGTCCTCGGATTCTCTGAGCTGCGAGTACAGCTCAAGTGAGAATTTTGTAGTTGCTTCAGCAAACAAATGCATGGTGGCTCAGTGTGACCTTAAAGTCTAAGAACAGCATAAAGTCAGCACAGAGGTTAGAATGGCTTCACTAAATATAGCATCACAGTGAAGTGATCAGTTCGTACGGAAGTGACATACCTCTATTATCAGATTCTGGAAAATAAGTGTGCTATTATTACTTTTGAGCCTTCTGCAATGTACAACTTCTAACTTGAAGGTATGAAGTGAATGTCTTTAAGACTTTGCAACCTGCTAATAGAGCATCATTTTATCTTTCCTTCTTTACCAGCTATGCTCATTTTGGATGTAAAGATTTCCAATGAATTCTAAGATAAAGATATTTGAGGCTTGCACGCATCTAGGTGTCCAAAATTGCCTATCCACTTTTCCTTTTAGATTCTGTAGTTGCCAGACACAAATCCTACAGGCTTGAGAAGATACATATGTTTAATTGAATATAACTTACTTTGGTAAGTAACAAATTAAGTGAAGGAAGCATTTAACTTTCGTTCTGCAGATCAAGAATAACAGAGTCAGGCAAAATATCACATAAACATGATGTAAAACAGTACATTTTTTATACTAAAGCATAGTTCATGCTGTTCATCAATAGTAGCTGGAAGCTCTTACCTGTGCTTCTGAAGGCAGAAGAGGGCAGGGAGGAGAGGCGCCTGTGTGTGGCTGCTCCTGAGATCTGGAATTTATACCTCTCCTCTTCCCACTGCTGCCTCGTCATTTCAGTGGTATTTCAAGTAAATCAACTTCAGATTTCATAACCAGGCTAGACTTTTAAGGTATGCAAATTTATGAGAAAAGGCTGGGTTCACATCCTACCACTCTACTTCCTTTTGCCACAGCTCACATCATTGATAGCTTTTTAACCCTTGTTAGCCTCTGACTCACCTGAAATACGCATAGGCACTTTTCCAATAGCAATGATAGTACATTAATCTTTTAACCTGACAACTCTATTGTTCTGCTAGACAATTCTGATTACCTTGTTTTAAATGGCTGAACTGCCTTTAGGAACACCTAAAATAACAAATAACTAAATAACTTACTATCGGTACTTTTTCTTTATGAAAAATTTCATTAGTTCTGTCAGTTTCTCTGCAGGTTACTCTTTGCAAAGAGAGAAATAGTTCTAATTTTAGTTCAAAGTGATTACCAAGTTTCTGGAGAACTTTCATTGTGGTTGTTATTGATTTTTGTTTTTTGTGTTTGTTTGTTTTTTATTCTGTTACTCTTTTTTTTTGCTTTTTCATGATGCTCTTCTCTTGCCACAGTTACTTCTCATGTCTCCTGAAGCTAGGTCCCTTGGAATTTTCTGTTGTTTAAAAAATTTTAGAAAATCATCTTTTTTTTAATTTTTTATTTTCTATGTTCTTTGTTTACATTCCAAATGATTTCTCTTTTCCTGGATCCCTTCTCCCCATATGTCCCATAAACCTTCTTCTCTCCATTCATTCTCCAATCACCTCCCTCCTTTTTCTCTGTCATTATATTCCCCTCCAATGCTATATCAATCCTTTCCAGGATCAGGACCTTCTCCATACTTCTTCATGGGAGTCATTTGTTATGTGATTTGTGCCTTGGGTATTCAGGGCTTCTGGGCTAATTAATATTCACTTATCAGATATTGCATTCCATGTGTATTCTTTTGTGATTGGGTTACCTCACTTAGGATGATAGTTTCCAGATCAAACCATTTGCCTAAAAATTTTGTGAATTCATTGTTTCTAATTGCTGAGTAGTATTCTATTGTGTAAATATACCACATTTTCTGTATCCATTCCTCCTTTGAGGGGCATCTGGGTTCTTTCCAGCTCCTGGCTATTATTAATAAGGCTGCTATGAACATAATGGAGCATGTGTCTTTATTGCATGCTGGGGAATCCTTTGGGTATATGCCCAGGAGAGGTATAGCAGGGTCCTCTGGAAGTGTCATGTCCAGTTTTCTGAGGAACCGCCAGACTGATTTCCAAAGTGGTTGTACCATCTTACAGCCCCACCAGCAGTGGAGGAGTGTTCCTCTTTTCCACATCCTAGCCAACACCTGCTGTCTTCTGAGTTTTTGATCTTAGCCATTCTGACTGGTGTAAGGTGAAATCTCAGGGTTGTTTTGATCTGCATTTCCCTAATGACTAATGATGCCAAGCACTTCTTAAGGTGCCTCTTGGCCATCCAAATTTTTTCAGGAGAAAAATCTTTGTTTATATCTGTACCCCATTTTTAATAGGGTTATTTGGTTCCTTGGGGTCTTACTTCTTGAGTTTTTTGTATATATTGGATATTAGCCCTCTATCAGATGTAGGGTTGGTGAATATCCTTTCCCAATTTGATGGTTGCCGTTTTGTCCTTTTAACAGTGTCCTTTGCCTTACAGAAATTTTGTCAAACTGTCATTATAGCAAGGAGAAGAACAATTGAAACAAAAAGTTTTATTTGAATGGCAACTTCTAATCTTTTATATGAAAACGTAGGAGAAAAGTGATCTTTTGTGTTTGACACAACAAGTTTTCTGAGTTGTGAAAACACAATCTCTTTCTTACCTCCTTGTTATAATACCGATAATACCAAATTCAGGATCAAACACAGGTGACAAATAGTGGGCCCAGCTAGTCTGCTCCTCTGAAAACACTGCAGTCTGAAAGCCTCCCAGGAATTCCAGTGCACACAGGGCAATTGGTAAGGGAACCACACCCCCTCCACACAAACAACCACAGGAGATGGAAATCCTGAGACTCCTAGGGGGACTTGGAACGCATTACCCACCAAACCCCCACTCCCTGAATTACACTCCCCTCTGGCCTGTGCCTTCTGCCAGGGCTGAACACTAGTTTGTCTGCTCCTCTGAAGACACCACTGTTTGAAGACCTCACAGGAGTTCTGAGACATGCAAGCAAACTAGCATGGGGCCCTCTTAAACAGCCATAAGTGCTGGTAATCCTTTGGAGCACAGTGGACTCAGAGCCTATCACCCATTCCACCAAATATCCTCCACTCCACAACCTGAATTCTCCTCTTCTTCCAGCCTGTGTATTCTGCCAGGGCAGATCACCAACTTATCTGCTTCTCTGAAGGCCTTCCCGGAATTCCTCTGCATGCAGGTCAATGGACCCAACAGTCTAAAATCCTCCCTGAATTTATGCTGCATACAGGGCAACACACCTTACAGTCTGAAGACCTCCCAGGAGAATAGCTACTCACAAGGCAACAGCTTGGCTGCTCCTCTGAAGTATCAAGAGTCTGAAGGAATCCCAGGAGATCTGCTTTAGTCAAAGCCACAGGGCTACCAGGAGACCTGCAGCAACCCAGGGATACAAAAAGCAGGCTCCAGACAGAGATACCCAGACCAGCTAACACCAGGGACCACCAGATGGTGAGACACAAGCACAAGACTATAAGCAACAGAAGCCAATGCACTTTAATATCATCAGAACCCAAGAGAGAGTGCGGCGGCGGCGGCGGCGGCGGCGGCGGTAGCAGTGGCTGCTCCAGCTGAAGGGCCATCAGCGGTGGAACCAAGGCGACACAGGGTCCAGTTAGGCCCTGCGCCCACGACCACTGACCTTCGCTGACCAGCCGGGCGGCAAGCAGCTGCGGTTCTGCGGAGCCTTTCGCTGCACGGAAGCCACTTCAGAACTCGGCTTCCCGCCAGTCAGGAGAGACTCACCTCCATCTTGATCCCGGGCTCCAGAGATCGGTCAGACTGAGGTACACAAACATAATCCTAGGCCCAACACCGCAGGGGTCTGAGCCAGACGGGCGTTGGCCTGCACCCAGGCCCTGGGCTGTTCGAGTGGCCATCGGGGCGCCAACCCAGCCAGGAGTTTTTTTTGCCCCAGCCGGCGCACGCGCCGCCATTTTGCCTACAGGAGCCAGAGTGCTCGGGAGGGCAGAGACTGCTAACAAGCGTAGCCTGAGGCTAACAAAACGGGGGTCTAGGCCCCAAAAGGCACAGGACTGACCCCAAGAACTGGGCGGCTTGGTGGGCCATCTGTGTGTCAACCCGCCCAGGAGGTTATTAGCACAACAGACTCTCCTGGTGCTTTCAGGGAGCGCGGACGCGCATGCCCGCCATCCGGGTCACCTGGCGGACCCAAATAGCAGTCATAGCCCTAGGGGAACTTTGCTCGGACCTTGGCCTCCCAGGCGTTTGCTTGGACTCAGGGCCCGGGCGACAAGGCTAACCTTGTGTGCGCCAGCCCAGTTGGGGAAATCGGCTGCCCAGCGGAGTGAGCGGAACACAGGGGAGGCCACAGCAACATACACATTCGGAGCTCCCTGGGGGTGCACACGGGTTCCATCTGGCCCACAGACACAATCTGGGGCAAGGCCTCAGGCAGAAGCCCTCAGGTCAACTCTCTCCGCTTCAGATCAGCCTGAGTGGCCGCCACATCTCCAGGTCCCTCAAGAGGCTAGTGGGGGCTTCCGGGCGGCCAGCTGGGAGAAGTCGGTGTGCTCCAATAAATCCTGCGGGCCCCAGCGGGAGCCTTCAGGTGCCTGCTTCGGGATCTGAACAGCCTGGACAACAGCACCCTGTCTACAGGCAGTGCAGAGTGTAAGCTGTGCACCAGAGGCCAACGGGGAAGGGGCAGCTTGCACTGGTGAGTCCAGCACTGACAAGACCAAGTAACACCAGTGAGAGCTAGATGGCAAAAGGCAAACGCAGGAACGTCACTAACAGAAATCAAGGCAATATGGCAACATCTGAACCAAATTCTCCTCTACCAGCAAGTCCTGGATACCCCATCACACCAGTAAAACAAGATTTGGATTTAAAAATCACTGGTCATGATGCTGGTACAGGAACACATGAAGGACATTCAGGAGAAAATGGATCAAAAGTTAGAAGCCCTTGCAAGGGAAACACAAAAATCATTGAAAGAAATCCAGGAGAATACAAAAGCCAACAAGGAGGAAATGCAAAAAACACTTAAAGAAATACAGGAGAACTTTGGTCAACAGGCTGAGGTCATGAAAGACGAAACACAAAAATCTCTTAAAGAAATACAGGAGAACTTTGGTCAACAGGCTGAGGTCATGAAAGAAAAAACACAAAAATCTCTTAAAGAATTACAGGAAAGCACAAACAAGCAAGTGAAGGAGCTAAGCAAAACCATCCAGGATCTAAAATCAGAAGTAGAAACAACTAAGAAAACTCAAAAGGAGACAACTTTGGAGATAGAAAGCCTTGGGAAGAAATCAGGGGACAGAGATCCAAATATCAACAACAGAATACAAGAAATAGAAGAAAGAATCTCAGATGCTGAAGATTCCATAGAAACCATGGACTCAACAGTTAAAGAAAATGCAAAATGCAAAAAGCTTGTAACCCAAAATATCCAGGAAATCCAGGACACAATGAGAAGACCAAACCTAAGGATTATAGGCATAGATGAGAGTGAAGATTTACAACTTAAAGGGCCAGCAAATATCTTCAATAAAATTATGGAAGAAAACTTCCCTAACCTAAAGAGAGAGATGCCCATGAATATACAAGAAGCCTACAGAACTCCAAACAGACTGGACCAGAACAGAAATACTTCCCGTCACATAATAATCAAAACACCAAATGTTCTAAACAAAGAAAGAATATTAAAGGCAGTAAGAGAAAAAGGCCAAGTAACATATAAAGGAAGACCTATCAGAATCACAGCAGACTTTTCACCTGAGACTATGAAGGCTAGAAGGTCCTGGGCAGATCTCATGCAGACTCTAAGAGAACACAAATGCCAACCAAAACTACTATATCCAGCAAAACTCTCAATCACCATAGATGGAGAAACTAAGATATTTCACGACAAAACCAAGTTCACCCAATATCTATCCACAAACCCAGTCCTAAAAAGGATAATAGGAGGACAACACCAATACAAGGAGGGAAACTTCACCCTGAAAAAAGCAAGATAGTAACCTTTCATCAAACCCAAAAGAAGTTAAGCAATCAAATTTAAAAAATAACGTCAAAAATGATAGGAAGTAACAATCACTATTCCTTAATATCTCTTAACATCAATGGACTCAATGCCCCAATAAAAAGACACAGACTAACTGACTGGATACGTAAACAGGACCCTACATTTTGCTGCTTACAGGAAACACACCTCAGGGTCAAAGACAAACACTACCTTAGAGTAAAAGGCTGGAAGACAATTTTACAAGCAAATGGTCTCAGGAAACAAGCTGGAGTAGCCATTTTAATATCAGATAAAGTTGACTTTCAACCCAAAGTCATCAAAAGAGACTCTGAGGGTCACTTCTTGCTGGTCAAAGGAAAAATACAACAAGAAGAACTCTCAATCCTGAACATCTATGCTCCAAATGCAAGGGCACCCTCTTTCATAAAAGAAACTTTATTAAAACTCAAAGCACACATTGCACCTAACACAATAATTGTGGGTGACTTCAACACTGCACTTTCCTCAATGGACCGATCAGGAAAACAGAAACTAAACAAGGACACAATGAAACTAATTGAAGCTTTGGACCAATTAGATTTAACTGATATATATAGAACATTCTATCCTAAAACAAAAGAATATACCTTTTTTTCAGCACCTCATGGTACCTTCTCCAAAATCGACCATATAATTGGTCACAAGACAGACAACAACAAATATAAGAAGATAGAACTAATCCCATGCCTCCTATCTGATCACTATGGAATAAAAGTGGTCTTCAATTGCAACAGAAACAACAGAAAACTCACATACACGTGGAAATTGAACAATACTCTACTCAATGATACCTTGGTCAAGGAAGAAATAAAGAAAGAAATTAAAGACTTTTTAGAACACAATGAAAATGAAAACACAACATACCCAAATCTATGGGACACAATGAAAGCAGTGCTAAGAGGAAAACTCATAGCCCTGAGTGCCTCCAAAAAGAAAATGGAGAGAGCATACATTACCAACTTAATGACACACCTGAAAGCCCTAGAACAAAAAGAAGCTATTTCACCCAGGAGGAGTAGAAGGCAGGAAATCATCAAACTCAGGGCCGAAATCAATCAAGTAGAAACAAAGAGAACCATACAAAAAATCAACAAAACCAGGAGCTGGTTCTTTGAGAAAATCAACAAGATAGATAAACCCTTAGCCAGACTGACCAAAGGGCACAGAGAAAGTATCCAAATTAACAAACTTAGAAATGAAAAGGGAGACATAACAACGGAAACTGAGGAAATCCAAAAAATCATCAGATCCTACTACAAGAGCCTGTACTCAACACAACTGGAGAATCTGGAGGAAATGGACAATTTCCTTGACAGATACCAAATACCAAAATTAAATCAGGACCAACTAGACCATCTGAACAGTCCCATAAAGCCTAAAGAAATAGAAGGAGTCATAGAAAGTCTTCCAACCAAAAAGAGCACAGGACCAGATGGTTTCTGTGCAGAATTCTACCAGACCTTCAAAGAAGAGTTAACACCAATACTCTTCAAACTATTCCACAAAATAGAAACAGAAGGAACACTACCCAATTCCTTCTACGAAGCCACAATTACGCTGATACCAAAGCCACACAAAGATCCAACAAAGAAAGAGAACTTCAGACCAATTTCCCTTATGAACATCGATGCAAAAATACTCAATAAAATTCTTGCCAACCGAATCCAAGAACACATCAAAACAATCATCCACCATGATCAAGTAGGCTTTATCCCGGGAATGCAGGGTTGGTTCAATATACGGAAATCCATCAATACAATCCTCTACATAAACAAACTCAAAGAACAAAACCACATGGTCATTTCATTGGATGCTGAAAAAGCATTTGACAAAATTCAGCATCCTTTCATGCTTAAAGTCTTGGAGAGAACAGGAATTCAAGGCCCATACCTAAACATAGTAAAAGCAATATACAGCAAACCGGTAGCCAGCATCAAACTAAACGGAGAGAAACTTGAAGCAATCCCACTGAAATCAGGGACCAGACAAGGCTGCCCCCTTTCTCCTTATCTTTTCAATATTGTACTTGAGGTACTAGCTCGGGCAATTCGACAACATAAGGAGGTCAAAGGGATACAAATTGGAAAGGAGGAAGTCAAACTATCATTATTTGCAGACGACATGATCGTCTACCTAAGTGACCCAAAGAACTCCACTAGAGAGCTCCTACAGCTGATAAACAACTTCAGCAAAGTGGCAGGTTACAAAATCAACTCAAGCAAATCAGTGGCCTTCCTATACTCAAAGGATAAGCAGGCTGAGAAAGAAATTAGGGAAATGACCCCCTTCACAATAGCCACAAACAGTATAAAGTATCTTGGGGTGACTCTTACCAAACATGCGAAAGATGTGTATGACAAGAACTTCAAGACTCTGAAGAAGGAAATGGAAGAAGACCTCAAAAAATGGGAAAACCTCCCATGCTCATGGATCGGTAGAATCAATATAGTTAAAATGGCCATTTTGCCTAAAGCACTATACAGATTCAATGCAATACCCATCAAAATCCCAACTCAATTCTTCACAGAGTTAGAAAGAGCAATTATCAAATTCATCTGGAACAACAAAAAACCCAGGATAGCTAAAACTATTCTCAGCAACAAAAGAAAATCTGGGGGAATCAGTATCCCTGACCTCAAGCAATACTACAGAGCAATAGTGTTAAAAACTGCATGGTATTGGTACAGTGACAGGCAGGAGGATCAATGGAACAGGATTGAAGATCCAGAAATGAACCCACACACCTATGGCCACTTGATCCTCGACAAAGAGGCTGAAAACATCCAATGGAAAAAAGATAGCCTTTTCAACAAATGGTGCTGGTTCAACTGGAGGTCAGCATGCAGAAGAATGCGAATTGATCCATCCTTGTCTCCTTGTACTAAGCTCAAATCCAAATGGATCAAGGACCTCCACATAAAGCCAGACACTCTGAAGCTAATAGAAAAGAAACTGGGGAAGACCCTTGAGGACATCGGTACAGGGAGAAAGTTTCTGAACAGAACACCAATAGCGTATGCTCTAAGAGCAAGAATTGACAAATGGGACCTCATAAGGTTACAGAGTTTCTGTAAGGCAAAGGACACCATCAAGAGGACAGATCGGCAACCAACAAATTGGGAAAAGATCTTCACCAATCCTACATCAGATAGAGGGCTAATATCCAATATATATAAAGAACTCAAGAAGTTAGACTCCAGAAAACCGAACAACCCTATTAAAAAATGGGGTACAGAGTTAAACAAAGAATTCTCACCTGAAGAACTTCGGATGGCGGAGAAGCATCTTAAAAAATGCTCAACTTCATTAGTCATTAGGGAAATGCAAATCAAAACAACCCTAAGATTTCATCTTACACCAGTCAGAATGGCTAAGATTAAAAATTCAGGAGACAGCAGGTGTTGGAGAGGGTGCGGAGAAAGAGGAACACTCCTCCACTGCTGGTGGGGTTGCAAATTGGTACAACCACTCTGGAAATCAGTCTGGCGGTTCCTCCGAAAACTGGGCACCTCACTTCCAGAAGATCCTGCTATACCACTCCTGAGCATATACCCAGAGGATTCCCCACCATGTAATAAGGATACATGCTCTACTATGTTCATAGCAGCCCTATTTATAATTGCCAGATGCTGGAAAGAACCCAGGTATCCCTCAACAGAAGAGTGGATACAAAAAATGTGGTATATCTACACAATGGAGTACTATTCAGCCATTAGAAACAATGAATTCATGAAATTCTTAGGCAAATGGATGGAGCTAGAGAACATTATACTAAGTGAGGTAACCCAGACTCAAAAGGTGAATCATGGTATGCACTCACTAATAAGTGGTTATTAACCTAGAAAACTGGAATACCCAAAACATAATCCACACATTAAATGAGATACAAGAAGAAAGCAGGAGTGGTCCCTGGTTCTGGAAAGACTCAGTGAAACAGTATTTGGCAAAACCAGAACGGGGAAGTGGGAAGGGGTGGGAGGGAGGACAGGGGAAGAGAAGGGGGCTTACGGGACTTTCGGGGAGTGGGGGGGGGGCTAGAAAAGGGGAAATCATTTGAAATGTAAATAAATTATATCGAATAAAAAAAAAAGAATGAAAAAAAAATATCATCAGAACCCAGTTCTCCCACCACAGCAAGCCCATGATACACAAACACACCTGAAAAATCAGGAGCTAACCTAAAAATCATTTTTCATGAGGATTATAGTTTCCTTTAGGGAGACTATAAATAACCCAGTAACCATAACTAAAACTAAAAGAATAAAGGGAAACACAGGTAAACAGATAGAAGCCCTTAAAGAGGAAACATAAAAATCCCTTAAAGAAATACAGAAAAGCACAATCAAAGAAGGAAAGGAAGTAAACAAATCAGTCCAAGACCTAAAAGTCAAAGTAGAATCAATAAAGAAAATACAAATGGAGGCAACCCTTGAAATGGAAAACCTAGGAAAGAGGTAAGGAATTGCAGATGTAAGCATCACCAGCAGAATACAAGAGATAGAAGAGAGAATCTCAGGTATTAAAAAATTCCTTAGAAGATATTGACACAAGTTTCATTGAAAATTCAAAATATAAAAATCCCTTAACCCAAGACATCTAGGAAATCCAGAACACAATTTGTATTAGTCAGGGTTCTTTTGAGTCAGAAAACATATCGGTAGTCTTTATATAGTTGGGGAATTTGTCAATGACTTACACCTTGTAGTCCAACTCTCCAACAATGGTCAGCAGCAGCTGTGAATGGAAGTCCAAGGATCTAGCAGTTGCTCAGTCCCACGAGTCAAGCAGGCATGAAAGAGTAAGAGTAAGTCTTCCTTTTTCCAGTGTCCTTATATAGGTCTCCAACATCAGGTGTGGCCCAGATTAAAGGCCTGTGCCACTGTGCCTTTAATTCCAGATGATCTTGAACTTGAGATCTCCTTGTCTTAATCTCCTGGAATTCATAGTCACTATGCTTCAAGATCTCCATGCCAAGGTCCAGGTGAGAAACTTGTATCTCAGCCTCCAGATCAGGATCATAGGTGAGCCTTCCAATTCTGGATTGTAGTTTATTCCAGATAATAGTCAAGTTGATAAGCAGGAATAAATACTACAATTGCTGGTGGGATTGTACGATGGTACAACTACTCTGAAAATCAGTCTGGGAGTTCCTCAGAATATTGGGCATAGTAGTACCTGAGTACCCAGCTGTACTACTTCTGGGTATATACCCAGAAGATGCTCCAACATATAATAAAGACACATGCATTCTAAGTTCTAGCAGCCTTATTTGAAATAGCTGGAATATGGAAACAACTCAGATGTTCCTCAACAAAGAAATGCATACAGAAAACTTGGTACATTTACAAAATGTACCAAATGTAGCTATTAAAAACAGTGCCTTCATGAAATTCTTAGGAAAGTGGATGGATTTATAAAATATCATCCTGAGTGATGTAACTCAGTCATAAAAAATGACTCATGGTATATACTCATTGGTAAATGGATATTAGGAAAAGAGCATGGAATTCCCATGATACAACTCATACACTACATGAAGCTCAAGAGGAAAGAAGACCAAAGAGTTGATACTTAGAAAGGTGAACACAATAATAAAGGCAAGTAGATGGTGTGGAGGACCTGGGAGGAACAGAAGGAGGAGGGAAGAGGGTTAGAATCAGGTATGGGAGGAGATGGAGGAGATGTACAGAGGGTCAGGAAATTGAACAGAGGTGTGTAGCGATGGGGGAATAGGGAACTGGTGATAGCAACCAGAAAGTCCCAGATGCCAGAAAAGCAAGAGCCTTCCAGGATCCCAAGGGGATGACATTAGCTGAAATTTTCCACAAAAGGGAGGGAGGACCTGTGGAGATCATATCCAGAGTCTAGGCCTGGCCCTCTAGTTGAGGAATGTGGCTACCTACCTATCTCAAAAAATTTACCCCAGAATTTCTTTGTCTAAAGGAAATATAGGGACAAAGAGTGGAACAGAGACTAAAGGAAAGGCCATCCAGAGACTGTGGGGATTCATCCCATGCTCAGACACCAAACCCCGACACTATTGGTGGTGCCAAAAAGTGCTTGCTGACAGGAACCTTATACAGCTGTCTCCTTAGAGGCTCTGCCGTATCCTTACTAATACAGATGTGGATGCTTGCAGCCAACCATTTGACTGAGCACAGGAATACCAATGAAGGAGTTAGGGGAAGGACTGAAGGGGCTGAAGGGGCTTTATCTGGCATCAATGGGAGGGGAGTTCCTTTGTCCTCTGAAGGCTCCTTGCCCCAGTATAGAGGAATGCTAGGGTGGTGAGGCAGAAGTGGACAGGTGGGGGATCATCGTCATAGAAGCAGGTTAGGGAGGATGGACTAGGGGGTTTGCAGAAGGAAACCAGGAAAGGGAATAACATTTGAAATGTAAATAAATAAAATATTCAATTAAAAATTAAGGGAAAATAATAAAAAGGTGTGAAAACCATTTGATTTTTATTATTTGTTTGTTTGTTTGTTTGTTTTGGTTTTTCAAACATGGTTTCTCTGTATAGCATTGGCTGTCCTGGAACTCACTCTGTAGACCAGGCTGGCCTCGAACTCAGAAATCTGTCTGCCTCTGCCTCCCAAGTGCTGGAATTAAAGGCATGTGCCACCACTGCCAGCATTTGTTTTCTCTTGTAATACTTTGGGTTCAATATTTCTATTGATTTCTATTCAAACCAAGATTGGATTCGAAATTTGGATAGCTCTATTTTAACTCTTAAAGAGTCAGCACCTTATATCTTCTAAGAGGCCTCTTAAAGTACTGATGTTAATTTTTGTCATGGAATTACCTAGACTTTTAAGCGGAATTGTTATGTGTTCTGTGATGATTGAGACTGAATGATAAAAGTGTAGAAAATTTCATGGTGCAAGAGAACACACCCTAGCCACATCAGTGAGAAGAAAGTGGACTACTCAGCTTAACTTGTCTTCACTTATTTACACGTGACAGCAGCTTTATAATGATTATTGCACTGGACAACAAGGGCTTCTAGGGATCTTTCATAAGGGCTACAGATATGAGAAATTATATTAGTATTAATATTTTTCCAATCTGTCTTTGATGAAATCGTTCTTTCACTTTGTAGTATTTAAAACTTTATTTGAACTGGAGGCTTGGCTTAGTGGTAGAGAACTTGTCTGATATGCAAGAGGCTTTGAGTTGGATCCCTCGTACTACAATTTATAAGCCATAAATGCAACAAAAACTTCTTGCTCTTAAAAATAAAAAGAGCATGTGTAGAAATATATTTGCACACAATTCCAGATTTAGCATAGGTGAATTTCCTTTTAACATACCCTTCCTGAATGATGGATATCTTGCAGTTGGAAGGATGATAAAGTAATGAACACATTGAAAAGACCATTATTTTATTGAAAATGTATTCATAAAATCACATTTATAAGTTTATGAAGTGTTCAGATAGCTCCTAAAGTAATGTAGATGTTTATATTAATTAGTTTAAAAAGAAGATATGATTTTTTCTAGCTCACATATCACAGGTCACAGATACATGCTACATAAGGAAAGGCTATATTAAAATATCCCTTCATCTATTTGTTGAACATTTTCCCCCAGAGAATGTATGGATGTTTAGAGAAAAGGAAGGAAAGAAAGACAACATAGAGATAATATTGCTATCCCACTCCAACTAATGCATTCTTAGTGGGGAGCCAGCTAAGAAAGAAACCAAAGCAAGAGAAACTTGTTTCCTGGCCCCAATTAGCTGCAGCAACTTTGTTAACTTTTCTGGACATGTGGCAAAGCCTCTGCACTTAAGGGGAAGACATTCTGCCAAAGAAGAGGACGCTGTTGGTCTTGCATTGCTTGATGAAGAATAGGAAAGGATGATCACAACAGAAATCTTCTGTTTTCTGCGCTGATGTTAAACTGACTTCCACCCCTGTGGCAGCGGCAGCTTCTGTCCCCTCTTCATTTACCTCCACAAAGGATTTGTGTAAAACATTGGACACCACGAGACCTGGAGTGCTGCTCATGCCGGAGAAGTCAGCCTTCTGAGGACTGAAGGCATCGACCATTCCCATGTGCTCCAGCGGACCTGGGAGCTCATACTTCTCTTCCACTTTGAACCGAGGCAAAGATAAATACAACTCGACTGTGTGCATGTTCTGTGTGTTTGTCCACTCCAGTAACTTGTCAGCAGTGAGTTGTTCTTCAAGCTACGGGAGAGCAAGAAAAGAGATTGGCATGATTTACTGAGAGACTGTAACTTACATGGACAATGAATTAAAGTGAAACCTTTAGCAATTAATAAGTACTGACTTTTTTGGTTTAGATATCATTTATTTAGATAATTTAAAGTTAGATTTTATTTCCAATCTCTATATCCAGAATCATTGTTTTGTACAAAATAAGCTATATACATTATTTTTATGCTCCCACCTACCTATCTTATTTTAATAGAGGTTTCTTTATATTTTCTTGTATATACTATTACAATTTATCATTATCATATAATTCCCCATGTATTTCTTTTTTATTCAAAATATTTATAAATACTTTCTATACTTCTATATATTTCTTTCAACCAAGTTTGACTTGTCCCATATTGGTGGCATCATGTTGATATTTAATATTCATAACTCTGCTTAATTCCTGATTAGAGTAGCCTACAGCGTGATTCAGGCTGTGTGTAAAATACTTATATTACAGTTTGAGACAATCTCTCCCTTTAAATTTTTTATTATTGTCCTGTTTAATTATTTTCCCTAGTGTCTCATTTGAGTTTCAGACAGTAGGAAGAAGTCAGGCAATAGAAGGAAGAAAAGGAGACACAGCCTTACCTTCTTTAGACCATCAATTTCCACTGGCAGCAGGACGTACATACTTAACTCATTGCCTTTGTATGGTATTTCCACAATCTTGGCCTGCACATCCTCCAGAAAGATGAAGTTAAATTCATTTCTTTGTTTCATCATCTGGACAGGTTTACTTGTGTTCTGTAACAAATCAGTATGTCAAATGCATATCAAGGCAGACACAGGACAGCACAGATGATACTGTTGAGATATCAAACAAATCCTTTGAAGACATAACGCTGATGTTTTTTGAAGTCTAGACAAAAGTTTTTCAGTTACCCCTAGTTAAGTAAAGTTACAAAAATAAAACACACAAAATATTATATTTTGGACTTCCATAGTATCACTTATATTTAAATTAAATCATGCTCACATCTCTCAAAGACATTATGTAAATAAACTGCCAACAGTACCTTGTTCAGCCAAAACTTTTCTTCTGTGGTGTGCTTTTCATCAAATTTTTGATTCCATTGTCCTTTGAAATACACTGCATTCACCAGAACCAGTATAGTGCTACTGCTCAGGCTCCCACTAGGAAATAAGTCTTTGATTTTTCCTTCAAGGGAAAGAACAAAGTGTCTATCATCAGTACAAGGAGCTTTTCTGGAGGGTGGTTAGTAAGAGTTCATCATTGATCACTTATCACTGTTCACCCTAGTCATTTCATGAAGAAGTTATTGTTTTGTTCATATAATGAAACCTTCCTTGAAGTGCTTTTCGACCTACCTGGGGTGGACACGTTAGTACTTGTCATAGGAAAAGCTGTCAGGTTTTCTGTCTGGGTGATTACGGCCAACTCACAGTGAATACTGGTACAGTATTTGGATCTACACTGTCAAATTAACTCTTTTCTTTTTTCTTCTAGCCTTCTATCCAAGGCTTGATTGGGTCTTTTATGTAAATGACATGGATTCTATAGTCTGAAGGACAGGCCTGGCAATGTCAGACACCACTCCTACTGCTCCTCCTATTGATTTCATATTGAATTTCTGCAGGCTAGGTCTAAAAGTATAGGTGAGCTATGGGATAAGTGTTTACAGAGATCTTTGTGCTAGGTGGCAAGGACAGTGTGATAAATTATTTCCAAAGGTCAGGGTTGAGAAAAAGTCTGAGATCCAGCTGTGGTCACAAGAAGTGCCTTGCTTTTCTGATGGCAAAAGAGAAGGAGACTTTTTCTAACATTTTCTCTTAGTTTTCCAGAATTACGTGCAACTTGATACTGATATGATTTATATGATATGAATACATGTTTGGATTCTGAAAGATACCAGTAACTAATCAACATGTAAGCAAATCTCCTGCTGTATTTAACTTATTGGCTTTCTGCCAAATTTTCCACACTTCCTGTTGGCTCATGTCATATTCATGGCGACCATCCCATAATCTCTGGGGCTTCCTCCATGATCCTTCCACACAATACCATTTGTTTGGCTTTCCACCCAGGAATTAATCTTCTTTTGGCTTTCTTCTGCAGCATTTGCAAAATCAAGTGATTCCACATTAGCTTGGTAATATTTCTTAATGTCTTCCAAAAATGTCTTTGAGGTGTGAAAGAACAAAAAAGAATTAAGGATAATTTAGACATCACTCAAATTTCATTAGTTGTGATGATACTATAATTTGATTGTTGATGCTGATGACAACTGTTAGGCTAAGAACATGCAGATTTTTCCTCAGGTAATAGGTAGACAAAGGAGAACACAGTGAACTGAAGGCACCCTTACACTAATATACCATCTGGTAGATGGCAGGTGGAAAGATATTTGCCAATATCATAGTAAATTTTTCTGAGAGAGCTGATTGACTGGTGAGTTATCCTACCACTAAGTTGAATCATTGCAATCTCCTTTGATCATGTGTTCAATGGAGGAAATGCTATATTATCTGCTACCTCACCAGTTCTTTCCAGGATTTCCTACAGCCTACCCATTCTAGAAACATCCCACTTAATCCTGACATAATCTCTATGATCAAGTCAGTGCTGATTCATTACTAACGCCTCATGAGAAGTCCTGGTGACCTACATTGTCTCATGGAAGAGTTCCTGAGCCTATGCTTCACACGTAAGTCACTAGGCTCTTGGACAATCCAGTGGGTTAGAATTTTGACTATGAAGCTGCTGCTCCCTGAGCAAGTCCTGCCTATCTGAGTCTGCTTGGTCTTACTTTCACTTATGGCCATGTCCATGTAGGACCTAGGATGCAGATTAAAGGGATGCAGAGCCAGGTATAACTTACCTGGAGAAATTGGAACTTCTTTGCTCCATAGATACTGTTGGCAGCCTTCAGGTCATAAACATCATTGGATTTGTGTAAGTGAGTCATAAGCTTTTGAAACTGTTCATGAACATTTTCTTCCTCCTTCATTGTCAAAAAAGGTGTTCATGGATTTAGTCTGCTAATGCAATTACTAAACCCACAAAATAAATACCGAAAAACCTGTAATCTCAAAGACAATATTTGAACATTTTCTTCTATCTATTATATTTTATCTTAAATATCGTGAGTTTACATGCAACTTCTTTTAGAAATCATTGTTTTCTTTCTTTAACCTAATGCAGTTTTCCACCTTTTGAATTAAATCTGCAGTACTTTTAGGTTGTTTTGGCTTAAGTTCTTCAAAGCTATAGATCACTTATCATTTCTTTTTTTTTTAATTTTTTTTTATTATTCGATATAATTTATTTACATTTCAAATGATTTCCCCTTTTCTAGCCCCCCCACTCCCCGAAAGTCCCGCAAGCCCCCTTCTCTTCCCCTGTCCTCCCACCCACCCCTTCCCACTTCCCCGTTCTGGTTTTGCTGAATACTGTTTCACTGAGTCTTTCCAGAACCAGGGGCCACTCCTCCTTTCTTCTTGTACCTCATTTGATGTGTGGATTATGTTTTGGGTATTCCAGTTTTCTAGGTTAATATCCACTTATTAGTGAGTGCATACCATGATTCACCTTTTGAGTCTGGGTTACCTCACTTAGTATGATATTCTCTAGCTCCATCCATTTGCCTAAGAATTTCATGAATTCATTGTTTCTAATGGCTGAATAGTACTCCATTGTGTAGATATACCACATTTTTTGCATCCACTCTTCTGTTGAGGGATACCTGGGTTCTTTCCAGCATCTGGCAATTACAAATAGGGCTGCTATGAACATAGTAGAACATGTATCCTTATTACATGGTGGGGAGTCTTCTGGGTATATGCCCAGGAGTGGTATAGCAGGATCTTCTGGAAGTAAGGTGCCCAGTTTTCGGAAGAACCGCCAGACTGATTTCCAGAGTGGTTGTACCAATTTGCAACCCCACCAGCAGTGGAGGAGTGTTCCTCTTTCTCCACACCCTCTCCAACACCTGCTGTCTCCTGAATTTTTAATCTTAGCCATTCTGACTGGTGTAAGATGAAATCTTAGGGTTGTTTTGATTTGCATTTCCCTAATGACTAACACTTATCATTTCTAACAATCACCAATAAATGGTTATGCTATGTTTGCCTATTTAAAATATATTATTTTCTGAAGCCCTAATATGTATACCCATTAATTGTATTGTCTAAGAGAATTGGACTGTGATTCATGGTTCTTCTCTCATGGTGGATATTCTCTGCCTATAAGGACTGAACTGCATGTAAGTAATAACTGTCTGAGTACACGCTAGATAAAAACAAAAAGGTTGAGAGAATTTAATGATCTCTGTAAAGAGATATTATAGAGCTAAATTCTGATTCTAAGAATGTCTGAATGAGAACACTAACCTTTTCCTGCTAAGAAGATAGTATGGTTAAGTCTCTACACACATATATAGTTGTGATAACAGTCATTTTCAAAGATGTGCTGATTTCTCCTCATATGTGAATGTGTGCTTATTTATCTTAATACAATTGTTGAATTAAGATCAAATCATTTTAGTAACATTATTGTGATACTTACAATTACAGTTTTATTGCAATGTTGTCTAACATTCATATGTTTTCTTACTTGGAGCAAGCCAGACAGTTTTGTAAGTGTTTATATATGTTCAATCATATTTCTTTCTACTCCCACTTTGCTAGAACGCAGTCCCAGTGCATCAGGGCAGAGCTTTGCTCATCTGTGTGGAGCGGAGCTACAGCTGAATCTAGACCATCCTCCTCTCCATCCAGTACTGACCTTCTGTAGTTACTCAACATAATGACTATAAGAATGAAGTGTGACAGTACTCCACATCCAAATCTCTTTTGTTTGGAAATTCCCCTGCAGAATGTTTTTTTAATGTAAAATGTTCCCATTCAATTACAAGGTTTGTCAAAAACCTGAAGCTCTTGTAACATGAGGAACCCTGCACTTACATGGCAGGCTGCAGATTTTTCTGTTGTCTTCTTGGTGGTTTCATTGAATTGAAGAACCTGGAAGAGACATTAAGTACAGCAAGAAAAGTTCACTTGAAGTTCTGTCTCAATCCAAGGAAACAAAAATAGAAGAAACCCCTGGAATATAAAAGCAAAAAACTTGAAAAATTGGAAACACTATACTCCAAACATTTGAACAAGAGTTTGTAGAATCATGATAAAGCTGACCTATGGTCACTCACATAAATAGATGTCCATCCACTCAGTGCTTAGGGAGCCATCAATTCACATCCCCCAGATCTGAGACAATCCGTTTCTTGCATCAATAGTCTCTACCATTTAAGATGATTTCTTGTTGTTGGACTCTTGAAGGCAATTATTCTAGCCTAGCACCCAGAGGACATCAGGAAGCACCTGGACCGTGTTTGGGAAGGTTTGCCCCTCCCATAGTTGCATGTTCCCAGTCATGGCAATGCCTCCTCAGCACCTTCTTCTTCATCTCGGGCATCAGGCTTCCTTGTTATTTACACTGACAGAGTTAGACAAGTTCAAACTAGTCAACCAAGTGAAGCGTAGACCTACCTTCTCTATTTGTTGTTCAGTGTTTCCTTTGGCTCCAAGCTGGAGCATTCCTAATGCTGTCATTATGCTGATCGGGGAATAGAAGATGTTGTCCTCTGATTCTCTGAGCTGCGAGTACAGCTCAAGTGAGAATTTTGTAGTTGCTTCAGCAAACGAATGCATGGTGGCTTAGTGTGACCTTAAAGTCTAAGAACAGCAAACCATGAATCTGTAATGAACATTTCTTAAAGGAAATGAAATACCTTTATTGTGGATTCTGTCAATTTTATTATTTTTTTAAGCCTTCTGCAATGTGCATCTCCTTATTAGAAGTTAAGAAGTCAGTGTCTTTAAGACTTGGCAAACAGCTAATTGACAATCCTTTTATCTTTCCTTCCTCACCAGCTGTGCTAGTTTTGGGTGGAAAGGTTTCAACTAAATTCCAAGATAAAATTTGTTTTGCTTGCTGGAAGCTAGTTGACAAAAATCACCTATCAACTTTTTCTTTAATATTCTGCAGTTGCCAGACAGAAATCTTATATGCTTGGCAAGATACATAGTTTAACTGAAAGTAAATTACTTTGATAAAAAACAAATTAAAGAAGGAGGCATTAAATTTTTCTTCTGCACATCAATAATAGAATCAAGCAAAATATCACATACATATGATGTAAAACACAGCATTTTTATGCTTCAACATAGTTCATGCTGTTCATCAATAGTAGCTGGAAGCTCTTACCTGTGTTTCTGAAGGCAAAAGAGGGCAGGGAGGAGAGGAGCCTGTGTGTGGCTGCTCCTGAGATCTCAAATTTATACCTTTCCGTTCCCACTGCTGCCTCGTCATTTCAGTGGTATTTCAAGTAAATCAACTTCAGATTTCATAACCAGGCTAGTCTTTTTAGGTATGCAAATTTATGAGAAAAGGCTGGGTTCACATCCTATCACTCTACTTCCTTTTGCCACAGCTCACATCATTGATAGCTTTTTATCCCTTGTCATCTACTTACTCATCTGAAATGCACATAGGCACTTTTCCAATAGCAATGATAGTACTTTAAACTTTTAACCTAACAACTCCATTGTTCCTCTTGACACCCCCAGTTACCTTATTTTAAATTGTTGAATTGCCTCTAAGGAACAACTAAGATACTAAACAACTAAATAACTTACATTAGGTACTTTTTCTTTATGAAAATTTCATTAGTTCTGTTAATTTCTCTACTAATAACTCTATGCAAATTGAAAGATAGTTGTTTTAGTTTTTGTTTTTTTGTTGTTGTTTTGTTTTTTTTTTTTTTGAGACAGGGTTTCTCTGTATAGTCCTGGCTGTCCTGGAACTCACTCTGTAGACCAGGCTGGCCTCAAACTCAGAAATCTGCCTGCCTCTGACTCCCAAGTGCTGGGATTAAAGGTGTATGCCACCACCACCTGGCTTGAAAAATAGTTGTAATTCTAGTCCAATATGATAACCAATATTCTGGAGAACATTTGTTGTTTTTGTTGTTGTTATTTTTGTTGTTCCTTTTGTTTTTGTTTCTTATTTTGCCTCTTCATGATACTCTCTTTTGCCACAGTTAGTTCCTAATTCTCCTAAACCTAGCTACCTTGGACTTTTCTGTTGCTTAAAGAATGTAAGAAAATTACTTATCATTTTGAACTGACATTATAGTAAGGAGAAGCTCAAATGAAACTAAGTTTTATTTGAATGGCAGTTTTCTAATGCTTTATATGAAAAGGAAACAGAAAAGTGATCATTTTTGTCTGAAACAGTAAGTTATATTAGTTGTAAAGACACAATCTCTTTCTTACTTCACTGTTATCCTGAATTTCAGGGTCAAACACATGTAAGAAATATTGAGACAAACTTGTCTGCTCCTCTGAAGACATCAATGGTCGAAGGCCTCCCAGGATTTCCTCTGTACATATATGTCAACACATAAGTAAGGGAACCTCCCCCTCAAAAAACTGCAGCAGCTGGGAATCCTGGGAAGTACAGTGGACAGAGGACTCATCAAAACCCCCAACCACACCGCACTTGAATTCTACTCTCCTTCCTGCCAGCACCTTCTGCCATGGCAGAACGCCAGCTCCTCTGCTCCTCTGAATACACTACAGTCTGAACGCCTTCCAAGAGTACTACTGAGTGCAGGGCAACTGGCAAGGGATCCTCTCAAAGAGCAAGAGCAGCTGGGAATCCCATGGACCCCAGCAGACTGGAGCCTATAATGCAACCCCAACCCCCTAAATTTTGGGTTTTTTTTTGTTTTTTGTTTTGTTTAGTTTTGTTTCTCCGTGTAGCCCTGACTCTCCTGGAACTCACTCTGTCAATCAGGCTCGTCTCAAACTCAGAAATATGCCTGCCTCTGCCTCCCAAGTGCTGGTATTACAGGCATGAGCCACCACACCCTGCTCCAACCCCCTAAATTTTAGTCCCCTTCTCCCTGAGGAGATCACCAGCTTGTCTGATTCCCCCAATGCATCACAGTCAAGGCCTCCCAAGAGGTCCTCTTCATTCAAGACAACTGACCCAACATACTGAAAGCCTTCCTGGATTTCTGCTGCACACAGCAACAGAGTCCATAGTCTGAAGGCCTCTCAGGAGAGCAGTTAATCTCAGAGCAAGAGCTTGACTGCTTCTCTGGACTGAAAAATCTGCAGGATTCCCAGGAGATTGGCTGTAGCCAGGGCAACCAATCAGCAGTTCATCTGCCTCTCTGAAGATCCCAAAATCTAAAGGTCTCTCAGAAGAGCTACTGCAGCCAAAGCAACAGATCTCTAATGTACATGCCCCTCTCAAGATACCACAATCAGAAGACCCCACAGGAGATCAGCTACAGTCAGGGCCACAGGCTTACCAGGACACCTGCAGCAACCAAGGGACAGAAAAGACAGGTTTCAGATAGAGAAACCCAGACCAGCTAACACTAAGGACAACTAGATGGTGAGACACAAGCACAAGACTAGAACTAACAAAAGTCAATACAACGTAGCATCATCAGAACCCAATTCTCCCACCACAACAAGCCCTGGATGTGTCAACACATCTGAAAATCTGGAGCTGAACTAAAAAAATATGTCATGAAGACAATAGAGTCCTTTAAGGAGGACATAAATAACCCACTGAAAGAAATACAGGAAAACACAGGTAAACCGGTAGAAGCCCTTAAAATGGAGACATAAAAATCCCTTAAAGAAATACAGGAAAACACAATCAAAGTGAGAAATGAATTGAACAAGTCAGTCCAAGACCTAAAAATTGAAGCAGAATCAATAAAGAAAACACAAATGAAGGCAACCTTTGAAATGGAAAACCTAGGAAAGAAGTCAGGAATCGCAGATGTAAGCATCTTGTAAACAGAATACAAGGGATAGAAGAGAGAATCTCAGGTGTTGAAAATTCCATAGAAGAGAGTGACACAAGTGTCAATGGAAATTCAAAATATGAAAAGCCCCAAACTCAAAACAACCAGGAAATCCAGGGCACAATGAAAAGACCAAATCTATGGAATCTAATAGGAATAGAGGAGAGCAAAAATTCCCTGCTCAAAGGACCTGAAAACATCTTCAACAAAATCATAGAAGAAAACTTCCCCAACCTAAAGAAAGAGATGGCCATAAAGTTACAAATAGATTGGACCAGAAAAGAAAATCCTCTCATCAAATAATAATGAAAACACTTAATGCACAGAACAAAGGAAGAATAGTAAAAGCTGTGAGGGGAAAAGGCCAAGTAACATACAAAGGTAGACCTATCAGAATTATACCAGACTTCCCAACAGAGATACTAAAAGCCAGAAAAGCCTGGACAGAGGTCATGCAGAACCTAAGAGAACACAAATGCTAG
Organism: Apodemus sylvaticus; assembly: GCF_947179515.1. Lineage (NCBI taxonomy): Eukaryota > Metazoa > Chordata > Mammalia > Rodentia > Muridae > Apodemus > Apodemus sylvaticus. The sequence goes on from NC_067483.1 coordinate 18,318,586, forward strand.
CCCAGGCTACTATACCCAGCAAATCTCTCAGTCAACATAGATTGAGAAACCAATATATTCCTGGAAAAAAGTAAATTCAAATGATATCTATCTACCAATCCAGTCCTACAGAAGATTCTAGAAGGAAAACTCGAACATAAAGAGGGTACATACACCAAAGAAAAAACAAGATATTAATCATCTCACAACAAAACCAAAAGGAAAAAATCACATGCACATAATGCCACCTACAACAAATATATAAAATATAGCAATAACTAATGATCATCTGTTTTGATATCTCTCAAGTTCAATGGAATCAATTCTCCTATAGAAAGACATAAGCTAACAGACTGTATATGCAAACAGGATCCAGAATTTTGCTGCATACAAGAAACACACCACAAGGACAAAGAAAGATACTACATCAGAGTTAAAGTTGGGAAAAATGTCTTCCATGCAAATGATCACAAGAAAGAAGTAGGAGTTGCCATCCTAACATCCAATAAAATAGACTTTAACCATATGTTATCAAGCAAGATGATGAAGGACACTTCATATTGATCAAAGGAAAATTCCACCAAGAGAAAGTCCCAATTCTGAACATCTATGCAACAAATGCAAGGGCACCCACATTCAGAAAAGAAACTTTACAGAAGCTCAAACACACATTGAAGCCGACATAATAATAGTGGGAGACTTCAACACCTCATTCTCACTAGTGGACATGTCATGGAAACAGAAACTTACAGAGACACAGTAAAACTTATAGAGATTATGAACCAAATGGATTTAACAGATATCTACACAACATTTCACCCTAAAACAAAAGAAAATACTTTCTTCTCAGCACCTCATGGTACCTTCTCCAAAACTTACCATATAATTGATCACAAAACAAGCCTCAATGGATACAAGAAGATTGAAATTATCCCCTACATCCGATCATATCACCATTGCTTAAGGCTCTTCTTCAATAACTTATAAAACAACAGAAAGCCCACATACACATGGAAGCTGAAATGATAAATTTGGGCAGGGAATAAAGAAAGAAAGAAATTAATGACTTTTCAGAATTTAATGAAAATTAAGGCACTACATACCCAAACTTAAAGGACACAATAAAAGCAGTGCTAAGAGGAAAACTCATAGCTCTGAATACCTCCAAAAAGAAACTAGAGAGAGCTTATCCTAGCAGCTTAACAGCTCATCTAAAAGCTCTAGAACAAAAAAGAAGCAAATGCACTCAAGAGGAGAAGACAACAGAAAATAATCAAATTTAGGGCTGAAATTAACCAACTTGAAAAAAGTGAATCATATGAGGAATCAACCAAACCAGGAGCTGGTTCTTTAAGTAAATCCAAAAAAGCCCAGAACCAGATGGGTTTGATGCAGAATTCTATCAGACCTTCAAAGAAGACTTAATACCAATACTCTTTAAACTATTCCACAAAATAGAAACAGAAGGAACCCTACCTTTCATTCTATGAAGCCATCATTACACTGATATCAAAACCACACAAAGACCCAAGACAGAAAGAGAATGTCAGGCCAATTTCCCTTATGAATATTAATGCAAATATACGTAACAAAATTCTTGCAATCCAAGTTCTATAACACATCAAACAGATCCTTCACCATGGCCAAGTAGGCTTCATCCCAGGGATGCAGGGATGGTTCAATATTCGGAAATCTCTCAACATAATCCACCATATAAGCAAACTCAAAGAAAAAAAGAAGCACATGATCATTTCCTTAGATGCTGAAAAACCATTTGACAAAATACAACTCTCCTTCATGTTAAAAGTCATATATATATATATATATATATATATATATATATATATATATATATATATATATATAAAAGCAAACCAGTACCCAATATCAAACTAAATACAGAGAAACTTGAACCAATTCCTCTAAAATCAGGTCTAGTCAAGGCTGCCCACTCTCTCCCTATCTATTTGATATAGTACTTGAAGTTCTAGCCTGAGCAGTTAGACAACAACAGGAGATCAAAGGGATACAAATTAGAAAGGAAGAATTCAAAATATCACTGTTTGCAGATGATATGATAGTATACTTATGTGATCCCAAAATTTCACCAGAGAACTTCTTCAGCTGATAAACAACTTCAGCAAAGTGGCTGAATATAAAATTTACCCAAAGAAATCAGTTTCCTTCTTATACTCAAAGGATAAACAGCCTGAAAAAGAAATTAGGGAGGCAACATCCTTCACAATAGTCACAAATAATATAAAATTCTTTGAAGTGACTCTAACCAAGCAAGTGAAAGATGCGTATGACAAGAACTTCAAGCCTCTGAAGAGAGAAATTGGAAAAGACCTCAGAAAATGGAAAGATCTCGCATGCTCATGGATTGGCAGGATTAACATAGTAAAAATGGCCATCTTACCAAAGTAATCTACAGATTCAATGAAGTCTCCATCAAAATTTGCAATTCATCACCCCAGTCGGGTATGGAGGGGTCCCTGGGATGAGGGTCTTCAAAGTCCAAGTGGGTAAGGATTCAGGGGTGACAAACAGAAACAAACACAGAGGCAGTTTGAATCTGAGTGTATTCTCACCTAAGTAATATCAAATGTCCAAGAAGCATCTATAAAAATGTTCAACATCTTTAATCTTCAGGGAAATGCAAATCAAAACAACTCTGAAATTCCACCTCACACCCATCAGAATGGCTAAGATCAAAAACTCAGGTAACAGTACATGCTGGTGAGGATGTGGAGAAAGAGGAACACTTCTCTCATTGGTGGGATTGTAAGTTGCTATAACCACCCTGGAATCAGTCTGGTGTTTCCTCAGAATAATAGACATAGAGGACCCAACTATACCACTCCTAGATATATACCCAAAACATGCTCCATCATAGAGCAAGGACACATGATCCACTATGTTCATATCAGCCTTATTCATAATAGCCATAATATGGAACCAATCCAGATGTTCCTCAACAGAGGAATGGATGCAGAAAATATGATACATTTATACAATGGAGTACTACTCAGCCATTAAAAACAATGACTTCATGAAATTCACAGGCAAATGGATGGAACTAGAAAATATCATCCTTAGTAAGGAAACACAGTCACAAAAGAACACACATGGTATGTACTCACTGATAAGTGGATATTTGGATAAAAGCTCGGAATACCCGTGATACAACTTACAGACCATATGAAGCTCAAGAAGAAGGAAGTCCAAAATGTGGATGTTTCAGTCCTACTTAGAAAGGGGAACAAAATAATAATGGGAGATAAGGTATAAGAGGGACTTGGGAGGAAGACAGGAGGGGGAGAGGAAAAAAGGGGTCAGGATCAGGTGTGGGAGGAGAGGGCAGACATGTACAGAGGGTCAGGAAATTGAACAGAGGTGTGCAGCATTGGGAGATGGGGAACTGGGGATATCAGCCAGAAAGTTCCAGCTGCCAGGAAAACAAGAGGCTCCCAGAACCCAATGGTGGTAACATTAGTCGAAATACCCAACAAAGGGGAGAGAGAACTTTTAGAGACCATATCCAGAGGTTAGGCATGAACTCCATTTAAGGGATGGGGCCGCCCACCCTTCAATATTAACCCTGAATTGCTCTTGTCTGAAGGAAATACAGGGACAAAAATAACATAGAGCAGAGCCTGAAGAAAAGGCCATCCAGAGACTGCCCACCTTGGGATCCATCTCATATGTAGCCACAAAACTCAGTCATACTGCTGATGTCAAGAAGTGCTTTCTGACAGGAGCCTGTTATGGATGTCTCCTGAAAGGCTCAGCAAGCCTTACCAATACAGATGCAGACGCTTGAAGGCCACCATCACATTTAGTATGGGGACCCCAATGGACGAGTTATGTGAAGGAATTAAGGACATGAAGGGCTTTGCAACCCCATAGGAAGAACAAATATCAACCAACCAGATGCCCCCTTTCCCCCAGAGCTCCCAGGGACTAAACCACCAACCAAAGAATACACATGGAGGGATGCTTGGCTCCAATTGCCTATGTAGCAGAGGATGGTCTTGTCTAACATCAATGGAAGGAGAGGCCCTTGGTCCTGTGAAGGCTTGAGGCCCCAGCATAGGGGAATGCTAGAGTGGTGAGGCAGGAGTGTGTGGGTGGGTGGGGGAGCACCCTCCTAGAAACAGGTAGGATGTTGGATAACATAGGGGTTATGAAGAAGGGAAACAGGGAAGAGGGATAACATTTGATGTGTATAAAATAAAATAAAATAACCAATTAAAAATTAAGTAAAGAATATAAGGTTACATAAATATGCTCACATTATTAAAACTTGCTTTATGACTCATTATGAACAAAATTCAATGGGAGGAACTAAATACATTCTGATACTGCTGCTATAGGTATGTGTTAAATTTCAAAAAGTAGTTGCAAACTACTTTATGGACCAATAAAGAAATATTAAAGACCAGAGCTGAAATCAATACAGTGGAAAGCAAAAGAAAATGACAAAGGATCAATGGAACAAAGATCTGGTGCTTTGAAAGTATAAACAAGTTTATCAAGCCCTTTGCTAAACTAGCCAAGGAAAAGAGAAGACTCAGTACAATTAAAAACAAAGAGGATGCATTAAACAGATACTACTGAAGTCCAGATAATCATTAGGGAATGCTTTAAAAGCTTACTGTCTTAGAGTTTCTATTGCTGCGGTGAAATACCATGACCATATGCAACACCGGAAGAAAGGGTTTATTTTGCTTACAGGTCAATATTACAGTCCTTCATTGAAGGGAGTTGGGTCAGAGATGCAAGCAGGTCAGGAGCCAGAAACCAGGATCTGGTGCAGAAGAGTGCTGTTTGGAGGAGTTATGCATCATGTCTTCCAGGCTCTGGCTGCTCCACTTCACAGCATCTCCAAATTTTTTGGGGCTCCTGCTGCAACTGCAGTTCAATTTCTCCAATAGCCTATCTTGGGCTTGCTTCAGGTACTCTGATCTAGGTACATAGCACTGAGGCTCAACTTTTCTCCATGACCCCTTCATCCGTGCCCTTCCACTGCAACTGAGGCTGCACCTTTACCCACGGTCTCTTCTAATACCAAGTCTCAGATGATCTTCATGTCCCCATTATGCCTTCAAACCCAGTAACAGCTGGATGATTCTTATATTTTATTACTAAGTTTGGCTGCAAGCATGAGGTACATCATTGTCTTCATCTTGAACTACAGTTTATGTGTGCTGAGCATAAGGAAAAACTCCAAAATTTATGATCTTCAATGATGCTGGTCTCTTCTTAATCACAGCTGATTCTTCAGCTCCAGCTGACCAAACACTGCAAATTTTTAATGCAAAGTATCACACAAATGGCTTTGGTAGCTAGAGTCCTTTGGTGACTTTCAATCTTCACAAGTCCAACCTTCAACTCTCAGCATTATCTTCTAATTCTAACCCAAGTTCCAAAGTCCTTCAACACTTACAGTTCAATACACTGGAAAATCTAGAAGAAAGGTGTAAGCATACGGATATACCTGTGCACGCTCATGCACACACATCTTACTGAAATTCAATAAGAAGATATAGACAAGTATATAACTAGATCAATTGTAAGCAATGAACATAAAACAGGAATTTGGAGTCTTTCAATGAAGAAAAGTTCAGCATTGGATGGATTCTCTGAAGAGTTGTTCATATATTTAAATCATTAACATAAAAATAACTTCTCAACGTTCTAGAAAACTGAAGGTCCAGAGGTTCAAGGGATGGCTCAGTGATTAAGCATGGTGGTTTCTCTTCTAGAGGACCAGGGATGGCTCAGTGATTAAGCGTGGTGGCTTCTCTTCTAGAGGACCAGGGATGGCTCAGTGATTAAACATGGTGGCTTCTCTTCTAGAGGACAAGGGATGGCTCAGTGATTAAGCGTGGTGGCTTCTCTTCTAGAGGACCAGGGATGGCTCAGTGATTAAGCATGGTGGCTTCTCTTCTAGAGGACCAGGGATGGCTCAGTGATTAAACATGGTGGCTTCTCTTCTAGAGGACCAGGGATGGCTCAGTGATTAAACATGGTGGCTTCTCTTCTAGAGGACCAGGGATGGCTCAGTGATTAAACATGGTGGCTTCTCTTCTAGAGGACCAGGGATGGCTCAGTGATTAAACATGGTTGCTTCTCTTCTAGAGGACCAGGGATGGCTCAGTGATTAAACATGGTGGCTTCTCTTCTAGAGGACCAGGGATGGCTCAGTGATTAAGAGGGGTTGGTGGCTTCTCTTCGAGAGGACCAGGATTTGATTCCCTGCTCCCACATGGCAGCTCATAACCATCTGTAACTTCAGTTCTAGGTAATCTGACCCCCATTCTGAATTCTGTAAGCACTGGGAAAAGAAGAACAAGATTCACACACAGGAATACAACTGTTCAGAGGTAAGAAAGGAAGAGAAAAATGTAGGAAACAAAAATTGTGAGCAATAAAAGAAACAATTATTGAGGGAAGAGACAGCAACAGCATGAGAGGAAATCTTTACCAGCTAATAACATGATAAGAAATTAATATCTAAAATATATTGGACCTCAAAACTTCTACATCAAAAGATGAAATACCCAATGGGGAAATTTTTCCAACTTGAGTTGGAACCATTGCATGTTGAGAGCTTAATCAGTTAATCAGTTGTGTGAACTTAGAAGATAATGATGACAGTTGAGGGTCTGATTTGTGAAGTTTTTAAAGTCTTTGAAGGACTGTATCTACCAAAGCCATCTGTGATACACATACAAAATGTGTGTCCAATACTTTTTCTAGCATGGAAATGCACATTAAATCAAAATTACATCCTACCCTACTCAGAACTATTGTCTTCAAGGAAAGAAAACCAGTGCATACTAGGAAGGGTCTGGTGAGAAGGAGCACTGGTATAATATTGGAGGGGCTGTAAATTAGTATGTGGGTCACTTCAAAATCTAAAACTGGAATTGCCATATGATCCAGCTATATACTACTCTTGGATGTTATATACATGAAAGAATCATGGTCAGCCCACAACACCATGATACCCCTGTTTATCATGGCACCATTCATGACAATCAAGAAGTGAAATCATCCTGAGTATATATCAATGGATGAATGGATAAAAATACATGCATACATACATGCATAAATATATACATATATACATACATACATCCTATTTAGATAATAAGAATAATAAAAAGAATAATAAAGTCATGCCCATTTTACAAACATGTATGATACTAGAAGTCATCAAATGAAGTGAAAATGACTCAGAATATATAATATGCAATTTGAGAGAGAGAGAGAGAGAGAGAGAGAGAGAGAGAAGAGAGAGAGAGAGTTTGTAGAAGCGAGGACTATTGGGGAAACAGGAAGAATAATTGTTGGAGATAGAGTAAATACAATCAAGTACCATCTATTAATATATTTTAATTTATGTATTATTTATGTATCTATGATTTATGTATTCATGATTAATTTATGTATCTATGTATGAAAGGTTGTAATAGAATTTGGTGTTTTATACAATTAATATATACTAATGAATATATAAATAAAAGAGGAAATGAGAAAGAAAGTTACCAGAAAGAGGCAGGGCTGTCCCTAAGTGATACAGTAATGACCACTTTCCCTATAGTATGATTGTCCACAAATGCTCAGACATTCTGTTGATAGACGAGTAATAATATGATGGTCTTAGTGAGATAGAAGTATAAGTTTGCCTGCTTATATCTTACAAGTCAATAACTAGATGCATTGGTCATTTCTCATGATGACTAAACTGAAGCAAAGAGTGCTTAAACTCTGGCTTTTGCAGCTATGGAATTGCTCATGAACAACTTCAGTGTAGGTGATCAGGTTACTGAACCTGAATGTGAAGCAGCCTTCACATTTGTAAGCAGCATAATTTTCTTGTCAACATGGTAGGACCCTTTACTCAATACTCTGAAGGTTTTTCCAGCTCCTGAATCTGAAAAATCAGCAGTGGTCAAGTAGGTTTCCCCTAGACCTGTCTTCTTTGAAGTCACCCACAGGCAGGACTAGGAACATAGCACATGGGGAAATGAGTGGGCTGCAAGCAGGCAGGTCTCTGAGTGTAAAGCCCAGAGCAACAATAAAACCCTACCCAGATGGATTAATCAGCTTTTCTCTGCCATAAAGAAAGACTCAACTGTGTCTACTTATGAAGTAAAAGGAAGTTTATTCTGACTCACAGTTCTGGTAGTTCAGGTCCTAGGCTGGGGATTCCATTTGTTTGGACCATTGGAAAGGATATCACAGCAAGGTGCTACACACTGCTTCCATCATGAACAAGGAAGCAGAAGAGATGAAGAGCAATGATGCTCTCTGGGAAGATATAAGTAATGATCTCAAGATCTCTCAAAATGTCAACATGTAAAAGATCCATGGCTTCTCAGTTACCACCATCACAGTCACCAGACTTACATAGGGAATATTCAACTTTCAAACTATACTGTCAATCTTTTGTTTCTCCAAAGTTTCTTTTTCTTTCTTTCTTTCTTTCTTTCTTTCTTTCTTTCTTTCTTTCTTTCTTTCTTTCTTTCTTTCTTTCTTTCTTTCTTTCTTTCTTTCTTTCTTTCTTTCTTTCTCTCTCTCTCTCTCTCTCTCTCTCTCTTTCTTTCTTCCTTCCTTCCTTCCTTCCTTTCCTCCCTCCCCTTCTCTCTTTCTCTTTTCCTCCTTCCTTCTTTCCTCCCTCCCCCTCTCTCTTTCTCCTTCCTTCCTTCCTTCCTTCCTTCCTTCCTTCCTTCCTTCCTTCCTTCCTTCCTTCCTTCCTTCCTTCCTTCCTTCCTTCTTTCTTTCTTTCTTCTTTCTTTCTTTCTTTCTTTCTTCTTTCTTTCTTTCTTTCTTTCTTTCTTTCTTTCTTTCTTTCTTTTTTCTTTCTCTCATCAATCTAGGATGTATGAGAAATTTTAATATGGAGAAATCACAGGGAAAGGAAAGCAGTGGTTTTACTGGAAATCTGTTTAGTCTGAGTAGTGCCTATGACCAGGGAGAGGTGTTTTTGAGATTGTGTACTTTGGTGGGATGTACTATATTCACAATGTAGAATGTAGTATATTCACAACATGTAGAACAATATGATGGCATTCACAACATTTTTATCACCTCTGGAAATAAATCTATGTATTATTCTCCCTACTTTCTGGATAGCAAAAATGCACTAATGTACCCCCTGCCTGAATTAATTCAGCAATTCTAAACAACTAATGTGCATAGTCATGCATTATTTATCCTTTTCTGAGTAGATTCTTCTACTTACTATAACTTCAAGGTTAATCAATGATGTAACAAGAATCAGTGTGCTACTCCTCTTCACAGCACAACAATGTTCCACTGTATCATTTCATAATGTTCCTCTGTATCATTGCCACAGTGTTCTACTATATCGATGAAGCAGTGTTCCACTCTATCAGTGCTGTAATGTCCCTCTGTATCAGTTCAGCAGTGTTCTACTGTATCAATGTATCAGTGTTCCACTGTATTGATGCTGTAATGTCCCTCTGCATGAATATAGCAGTGTTCCTCCACATCAATGCCACAGTATGCTACTGTATCAATACAGCAGCATTCTATTGCATCAATGCTATAATGTTCCTCTGTATCAATATAGCAGTGTTCCACTGTGTTGATGTTGCTGTGATGCACTCTGATCGATGTTGTAATGTTCCTCTGTATTGATGTAGCAGTGTTCAATGCTGCAGTGGTCCACTGAATTGATGTAGCACATCTTCTTTACCCACCCATCACCTAATGGAGATTGGCATTATTTTTACTTTTGATGTAATGAATAATGGTTATCTTTCAGAAGCATTTGCAGATGAGCATATCTTTATTTTTGTGATATATATGTATGTATGTTATGCTAAAGCAACAGTCCTGCTAAAGCTGCTGTTTTAAAGGACCCATGATACTAGCAAGTCTTGGTGAAAATATGTATAAAAAACAAACCTACTGGAAAGGATGTAGCTGGGGAAAATCACATGAGGCCTCAACCCTACACAAAGAACCAAAGGCAACTGAAGAAAGATAGAAGCAGGAGAGATGGTATTCCCCATATAAGAGCAAACCAGTGCCAGTCATTCTGGAAAACATTTAGAACACCATACAGACTAAACAATTTATATTTAGAAATGCATATACCTATACCTGTGCTTGTGTCTGTGCCTATCTTTACGCCTATGCCTATCCCTATCCCTATCCCTATGCCTATCCCTATCCCTATCCCTATGCCTATCCCTATCCCTATCCCTATCCCTACCCCTACCCCTACCCCTACCCCTACCCCTACCCCTATCCCTACCCCTGTGCCAGTGCCTGTGCCTCTGTCTCTGCCTGTGCCTGTGCCTGTGCCTGCACTTGTGCCTGTTCCTGCCTGTGCCTATGCCTATACCTATGTCTATAACTATACCCATACACATGAGTAGGCAATAACAATTAGCGAGAGAGAGAGAGAGAGAGAGAGAGAGAGAGAGAGAGAGAGAGAGAGAGAGACAGAGAGAGAGACAGAGACAGAGACAGAGACAGAGAGACAGAGACAGAGAGAGAGAGACAGAGAGAGAGAGCATGAGTTTGAGGAAGAGTGGGTAGGGATATTTGAAAGGGTTTAGATGGAAGAAAGGGAAGGGGAAAAGTAATTATAATCTCAAAATTAAAATGTGAAACATGATCCAGCTTTTGAAAGAAAGACTACAGCATTTTCTATAAATATTTATGAATACAGTTATTTTATGACCTAGTTATTATACTTTGTGACTGTATGTGAGCATGTATGTATGTGTGCAAGCGAGCTTGCATACATGTATATGTGCATGTCCATGTGTGTGTGTCTGTATGTGGTATGCATGCATATGTGTATATAGGTGCACAGTTATACTCACCCATGTGGGTGCATGTGAATAGACCAGAGGTCAAGTCTGAGATACCTTCCTTACTGCTTCCCAGATTGATTTTTGAGACACTCTCTTATTGGACATAGAACTCGTCATTTTAGATAGACTGGCCATTGTGCCCCTGGAGTTTGCCTGTCTCCTTCTTCCAAGCCCACCACAGTGGCCCACTTTTACATGAGTGCTATGATTTGAAGTCAGGGCTTCATGCCTACATAACAAGCCCTTTACTTTACCAGCAATTATGCTTTGGGGTATATATGTGTGTGTGTGTGTATATATATATATATATATAGTATACACTATAGTAAGGTTTTCAAAATGAAACATTTTATCCTCTTGGTTATTCAACTCCAAAATTATGTCTCTAGATATTATTTATCAATAAATGCTAAGTCCTTGAATTGGGGCATAGACTAACTGAAGGATTAAGAAGAGGAGGAAAAGAAGGGAGAGGAGGAAGAGGAGGAGGGTGGGAGGAGGAGAAAGCATAGGAAGGAAGAGGAAGGAGGAGGAGAAAGAGATGGAGGAGGAAGAGGAAGAGGAAGAAGAAGAGGAAGAGGATAGGGATAGGCATAGGGATAAGGACAACACACTGTTCAAGGTGGGGCATTTCATACAGGAAGACTATGTTTTTACCAAGTGCGGCTTCGTCTACAACCACAAAACATAAGCCAAGATTCATTTATGGAGCCTGATGACTTTACCTGAACGAGAGAGAGAGAGAGAGAGAGAGAGAGAGAGAGAGAGAGAGAGAGAGAGAGAGAGAGAGAGAGAGATCTGATTTTGCTACAGTACAGAAAGCCAAAGTTCATCCTGGAAACAGAAAATAATAAAAATATAAACTACGACAAACAGGCTTGGAGGGGACACTCTATGGAAGAGATTAAATTAAGAGAAATAAAACTAAAAGAGATTGTTTTGGAGTTTTCTTAAATGCATACAAAGCTTCATTAGTTGAAATGAGAACCCATCCCATGCAGTGACTGTGCACCTCAACAGTGCCTCTGGGATTCACAGACAGGTCTGTGATGTACATCCTGGTGCTGTCACGGAGGACTCAGCTATCCTCAGGTATCCTCCATCTGGAGGCCTGCCAGTTGTGTCTACTGCTCTTTCACAAGCTTTAGGAGTTGCACTTTGGGGATCATCCTGTATTGCTAACAGCCTGATTGCTAGGCTGATTAAGAAATGTCTCCTGGATTGTTTGGATCCTTTCCAGCAAAAGGTGTGGAGTATTCCCAGCATTGTCTATTGCAAATCAAAGAGAATACTTTTTACAACTTCCTTCTTACTGAGAATGTGTTTGTGCTGGACTAACAGGGACATCTTTTATGGGAAGGGGTATGAGTAACACCCTTGTCAGTTACTGCAGCCCCAAGGTCTGTCTCCAGGCACACACAGGCATGTGTGTAGACCAACCTCAGCTATAGCTTTCTTTTATATTTCTCTCAGGATTAAAGAATGTCAGATAACTGAAGGGGACTTAGCATTGCTGTTACCCGTGAATGTTCCCTGGATGTATGCTGAGTGTCAAAGGACAAAAACTTGTTTATAGGGAGATTTTGCATAGCTTTTCAATCTATGATATATTATGTAATGACTGTTTTATAGTCGTTCACATGTACTTGTAACATAGTTACAGGAAAGGTTGAGAAGAAAAGAAAATCTCCTCTTCAGGCTAGACTAAAATTAAAATAAATTTTTTTATTGATTTCTGCTTTCTAACTTCTTCACAAATACAGGGAAGCTAATGTGTCTTCTAACATTTCTATGCACAGCACCATACACAACAGACATCATCATCTGCTCTCATCCAGATCCAACCCTTTGTCTTCTCTCTTCTCCATACATGCCTCCTTGCTTGGTTTTGGTAGTCTCATACTACCAAGAATTAGACATATAGAAACTTTTTCTTAAAACTCTTTCATCATCCATTTTTATAAAATACAGATTTCCCCCAACAACTAGTAAATGTCTGTCTACTTCCCTATATATGTTCCACTGGTCCAGGAAACATAATGCTATGTTGCCATTTCCCCTAAGTTGGAAAATTCCCTCATGGAGGGCGGAGGGAATCTCATAAGACTCAGAAAACTGCCAGGCAGTAGTGGTGCACGCCTTTAATCCCAGCACTTGGGAGGCAGAGGCAGGTTGATTTCTGAGTTCGAGGCCAGTCTGGTCTACAGAGTGAGTTCCAGGACAGCCAGGGCTATACAGAGAAACCCTGTCTCAAAACAACAACAACAACAACAATAGACTCAGGAAACTATGGGAAATTACAAGGCCCAGGAAGCTTACAAAATTTACCATATTTATGAGGCCACTCCCCACAGATATAAAATCTTTAAGAGATTGATGGGGGTAAGAGACAGTCTCTGGTGGAGGACACTGCAGGTTTGGAGCTGATTGGAATTCAGGCAGACCACTAGATGGATGCAGATGCTGAGTCTTCACCCCTTCTAGAGTGGACTGTTCAGTGACTCTTTGAGTTACCCAAACTACTGAAAGTAGTTTCAGCAAACTCATTGGTTCACCAAGCTAGAATTGATGAAATGGTTACTTTGTCCTGCTGGTAGTGCCCTATCTGCATTGAACAGATATTTGTCCAACTATCTCCAAGAATTTATGTAGCACAAGAGAATCGATTTCATCCCCTTTCAATGCCTTTTCTAGCCATTATTCTTTCCCTGACTTTGTGTTCTACTAAAATTTTCTGGACATGTGAGTGTAGTTCATTTCTTTATATTCTAATACCCACTAAGTTCTGCACCCTGTCCACCCTGTGACAGCTTTCCCCACACTCCCATCTTGAGAGCTTTCATCCTTTGAGGTGATTTCAAAGCTTCCATTTGATTGTGAAGAGATGTCAACTCATTGGTACTTATCTGGCATTCCCTTTCTAGATTTTTTTCTCTTGTCAGTTGTCTTTTTGCATTCTGGTGTTTTTCTTTTGTATTTAAATATTCTGTTTAGATAAACCAGTTAGACCTATAAGACATATAGAGAATAGTTTAATAATGTTATATACTATTGATCATAAATAACTATAAAATATTGTAAAGAGAGATCATTTATTGGGCCACAAAATAATGAAAATAAAATTCGCGTAGTTCTTGATTATACTTAAATAAAATTACAAATTAACAACAGAAAGAAAGATAAAAATTGAAGACTATGGGAATTTTAAAAATGTACTACAAAGTTATAGCCACATAAACAGCATGTACTAGCAGAAAACACCACAGAGATCAACTGAACAATATAAAAGTCAGGAGATAAACACATATAAGCAATGGATTTTTGACAAAGCAGCAAATATATACACTGGAGAAAGAAAATACCATCAACAAATGTTTGGGAGAAGGTGGACTAGGGGAAGGAGGACCTGAGGTAGGGTGACAGGAGAAAGGGAACATGGGGAAGGAGGACATGGGGAAGGGGAAACATGGAGGAAGGGGGACATGGGGAAGAAGGATATGGGCAATGGGATCCTGGGGAAAGAGGACATTAGAAAGGAGGACATGGTGAAGGAGGACATAGGGAAATGAGACATTGAGAGTAAATACACAGGGAAGGGGGACATGGAGAAAGGGGGCATGGGGAAGAAAGACATGGAGAAGGGGGACATGGGGAAGAAGGACACGAGGAAGGAGGGCTGGAGGAAAGGGAGATATGGTCAAGGGGGCATCTATGAGCCGGTGACTATTAGCTCTCAGTTTCTCTGGAGATACATAAAAGCTCCAAATGAATCTGGAATCTCAATGTGAGATCCTAAACTTTGAACCTTCTAGAAGAAAATAGAGAAAAACCAATTGCTTGGGAAAAGATATTTTGGATATAACTTTAAAACCATGGGGGACAAATAAATATCTGAGTATAAGATTATGTTACACTACAGTGAAGAGCTTGTGTCCTGAAAAGCAGCAGTGACAAAGTGAAGTCAAAATGAGCTGAGTGGGAGAGAACACCCACACCTGTATACAGACGGGGGCTCATGTAACCTGCGTAGACAGGGGATCAGTGTAACCTGAGTATAGACAGGGGATCAGTGTAACCTGAGTATAGACAGGGGATCAGTGTAACCTGTGCACAAACTAGGGCTCAGCTTGACACATACTAAGTGTAATATTTCTGCAGAACTTCATCTTGGCTGTCAGCAGGAAGGGGACACCCACACACTACTGGGGAAATGTAAATTAGTACTCTTATTGTGCTAAACTTTATGGAGTTTCCCTAATATATGCAGGCACAGAACTTCCATCTGACTTGGATTTCTACTCCTGAGTATACATTCTGAGGAAATGAGTCAGCATGATTATATTCTGCAGCATTTTCATAGTCTGGAAACAAAGTACCAGTACATGAATGGATTAAAGGATAAAGAAGATAAATACTGTATAACAACCATCCAATAGAATACTATTCATCCTTAATGGAACTAAAACCTGTCATTTGCAAGAACACAGGTGTACCTAGAGATAGTAATGTTAAGTCACGTAGACCAGGCCCAGAGAAACAAGGACTTCATGGTCCCACTCACGAGTGGAATTTAAGTAATTGATCTCACAGAAGCTGGGAGTAGTGTGGTGGTTATTGGAAGCCAAAGGTGCTGGATATCAGGATGGAGGAGAGGTGAAAGGCTGGTCAGAGGGTACTAGGTCCCAGTCATATAAGGATCAAGAAGCTGTGGGTACTAGCTCACAGTACAGTGAATACAGAAATGCATGTAGTGAACCTTCTCAAAAGACAGAAGAAAAAAATTGAAACCTTTTATGATGACTACTGTAGGATATTGTGGGAAATATTAAATAAGAACAGCAGTTTCCCAAGCTCCACCCACCTTCCCTCTGCTCTGGTGGGCTGGCTGGCCTGTTCTTATCTTGTGGAGACTCCCTGATTCATAGTTCCAAAATCTCTCCACCCAGCTCTCTAAGTTACCACTGGTGGGTTGATACCATGCCAAACCCATGCTTCCAACCTCCTATAGTCTTTGTGGTGCACATCTGGCAGTCCCATGCTTTACCACTGTACCTTTCTCTCTGGAACCCAGTCAACTCACCCTGTGAAGGAAAACACCACACAAACTTAGTTCAGAAACAAGGGTAACTGAATCACTGGGCACAACTAGAATCCTAATCTTGTTCACATGCCTCAAAGATTTTGTGGCACCTCACTAATGCAAGCAACTTTTATGTTTTTATGTTTCAGATAAAATTATTAGATTATCATGCAGTCAATTAGTAATGATCTAATTAAAGCAATATGCAAGATTGACATACAACTTGTAAGGACCATGTAACAGCCATTAGGATGTTAAGCTGGCATAAGAGGCAGCCAGTGATGAGCAGAAGGAGGATTTAAAGAGAAACCCATGTGTATGAGGAGAGTGGAAACTGGTGTAGCAGTTGTAGGAATCTGTGTTTTCTCAAATACTTAAATACTCACCCTATGGTCTAGCAACTCCACTTCTGGAAACCCACAAAGGTTTTAAAAGCAGAAGTTAAAAAAAATAGGTGTACGTCAGTGTTCACTGATGTGTTATATGTGTTTGATGAACAGATGGCCCAGCTGCAGTTTATGCACACTTGGAATGAAATATTATTCAGTCTTAAAAAGGGATTGGATATCTGATATGAGATATAACAGGCAGGAACCCTGAAAACGTTTTGTTAAGTAAAGAAACCAAAAGACAAGCTTGTATGGAGCTTCATAAATAGGAATCCTGAGTAGGTGTGATAGACATGGAAAGAAGAGAAATGATGGAGGCCAAGGAAGGAGAATGCTGGCAAGGTGTGTCCTGTTATAGTTTCAGTCTGGATCAGAGGCTGACTTGTTAAACCTCCCACAGAAAGCCAGGCTCCCACAGAGAGCCCATGCAGTCAGTCATCCATCATCTGCCCTTCCCACATTATCTGAGAAGCCTCTGACTTTCTGGAAATGGTCCTCCCTCTCCACAGGCCCTCCAGGGACAGCTTCCCTCACAGTTGTCACACTACAGCTGCCCCATCTTCCATAAAATTTGCTTGTGAACTTACTCCTTATTGTCTGCTGCTCCCTGAGACCAAAGGTATCTTCTCTAAAGGATAGTAGCAGAGGTTTAACCTCAATGTCCAGATCTTACATCAAACAGTTGTTTAATTGTGAAAACTAATGCATTAAATGACATTGATTGTTATTACTATTTGATAATGGCCCACAGTATTTTTCAGACATACTTATCATGCTTTAAAAGCAACATTTTGTAAAAATTACCAAAATGCTATATGGTTACTATAGTAAATTCAAACAGTGTAGATTTGTGAATGCAGTGCTGGGGTGATAAAGATTTCCACAAATTCCTTGGCCACTCTAGCTTCTGATATCTGTCTCCAGTACATTTCTCTATAGAGTAAAGCAAAAAATATCTTGAAGTTCACTGAACACTCTATATGTTTTCTTCCATCCTTAAGTGTACTTATGACTAATTGCCCTTCTGCTATTCATGGCAATTCTTAGAATTAAAAAAAATACTCATCAGGTATTTTACTTAGAGTTTTTATTTCTACAATAAAATAGCATAACCATAAGCAACTTGGCATCCTCTGCATGGCTCACTCAGCCTGCTTTCTTGTGGCATTCAGAGCCACCACCTCAGGGATGGCATCATCACTGTGATCTGGCCCCTTCCACATCAATGATCAATCAAGAGGTGCACCAAAGGCTTTCCCACAGACCAGTCTGATGGAGGCATTTTCTCTATTGACTTTCCCTTTTCCAAAAATGAATCTAGCTTGCAAGTTGAGATAAAACATGCCAGCACAATTAATCACTAATGAATGTGACAAATATGCATATCACTGTGGAACTTAGAGGAAAAAGGATGCTGAAATCATGTAAGACCTTGGGGACAGCTAGGGCCAATGACCTCCACTATGGGTGGATGGGCAAGGATGTGGAGGAGAGACAGGGAAAATTAATTGATGAAGGTATGCCTTTTCAAGCAGGAGATTCTATGCCCAGTAATTGTGGCACAAAAGGCAAGCTGTAAAGTGACAAGCTGAGCCTGTGTTTTTTATCCCCAGACTTAAAGGTCCCGGGTAGAGGTGGAAACTGACCCCTCCTGGCAAGGGTCATGGGAATGAGCTGGTGGAGGGATCTAGTCCTGGAGCAAGGTGGGGAGAGAGAGAGGGGGGAGGGGGAAAGGGGGAGAGGGAAGGGGGAGGGGGAGGGGAGGGGAGGGGAGGGAGAGGGAGAGGGAGAGGGAGAGGGAGAGGGAGAGGGAGAGGGAGAGGGAGAGGGAGAGGGAGAGGGAGAGGGAGAGGGAGAGGGAGAGGGAGAGGGAGAGGGAGAGGGAGAGGGAGAGGGAGAGGGAGAGGGAGAGGGAGAGGGAGAGGGAGAGGGAGAGGGAGAGGGAGAGGGAGAGGGAGAGGGAGAGGGAGAGGGAGAGGGAGAGGGAGAGGGAGAGGGAGAGGGAGAGGGAGGAGAAGTAGGGTCAGTGCTGAAGCTTGGTGGAGCTAAGCCAGGAGGAACAAAAGGGAACTGGGAGGGGGGAGAGTGAAGCTACAGCTTCCTGGAAAGGTTTTAAAATTACATTCAACAAAGCTCCCCAAACAAAATAAATCAAGAAGAAAATGGAGTAGCAGGGCATGAAGATAAAGTAGATGATCTGGATGAAATAAGAAAATGAAGAAGTACAAAAAAGAAGCACAGGGTAGTTACATACACAAAATATGGAACATAATCAAAAGATGAAATCTCTAAGTTATAGGTATAGAAGAGTGAGAAGAACCACAAGGCAATGGCATATACTAGATCTTTAACAAGATCATAGAAGAAAACTTCCCTGAAATAGGGAAACATCGCCAAAAAGATAGAAGTACACAGAACCTCCACTACATACAACCAAAAATGAAAATACTAACCATACCAAAACACTAGTGTTTAGTCAAAACACTAAACATACCAAACAAAGAAACAATATTGAAAGTTGCAAGAGGAAAACCACAAGTCACATATAAAGAAAAAGCCCAGAATAAGACTGAAGTTTTGAGTGGGAATTGAAAACCAGAAGATCCTGCAGCAATATACGCCAAGTTCTAAAAGATGTTTATTGCAACTTAAACTACTGCACCACAAAACACTTTGTGCCATAATAGAAGGAGAAAGTCTTTCTATGATTTGGAAAGCCCCCAAACATACCACCACCATCATTACCCACCATGACCACCATAACCACCCCATCACCATCAGACTACCACCACAACCATTACTATCACCACCACCACCATCATCACGACCACCCACCCCATCACCAACATCACCACTACCACTATCATCACCATCAATGCAACCACCACCACCACCACCACTGCTACCACCACCACAACAAAATGCCAAAAAGAATCCTGAAAGCCATAGTCTGAACTGAAGAGAGGAGTAAGCCTAACTAAGAGACTCCAGAGGAAAAAATTGAGGTTAAATTTAATGAAAAACCAAACCACAATTAAGAACAAAAACTATCATATACCTATGATTGCAATCTACACATGCCATCTAATAATAACTCTATATCAATGGCATCAACTCTCCAATTAAAAGGTGCAAGTTAGTCAAGTGAATTAAGAAGCAAAATCCATCTACTTCATGTCTACCAGAAACAAAGCTTAAAAGATAGTATCTAAGCAAATGGAAGCTTAGTATCTTCAAATAAATACAAATAAATAAGATAAATAATAGCTAAAGATACAAATAAATAAAAGCAATCCAGGAAGCAGGCAGGATTGTCTATTAACATCTGACAAATTTAAATTACTTAGAAGAGTAAAGAAGGACATGTAATCCTAATAAAGGATTCAGTTAATCAGGAAAATATCAGTATAGTACAAATGTGTAACAAACTCTGTTGCACCTAAATTCATAAAAAAAAAATAGCAATGCAGTCAAAGGCACAGATTGACACAAATCCCATAATACTAAGCATTTCAACACCTCACTTTTTCCTATAGATAGCTGACATGTAAGCTGAGACTGAACAGATGTCTAGAGAATAGTATACTCAAACACCAAAGAACATATATTCTACTCAGAAGCACATGGAAGCTTCACTGGTACAGATCATGTGCTGAGACATAAAGCAAACCTCAATAAATACAGAAAATTGAAATAATCCCATGTATCCAGTCTGATTATACTCAATAAAACTTAGAATTAACAACAAACAAAACTCTAGAGGGTGGACTAAAGCACAGAAATTAAACAACTCATTGCCAAATGATGAAAGGCTCAAAGGAGAAATCAAGAATGAAATCAAAATGCTCCTGAGACAAGCAGAACATGAAAATATAAGCACAACCAACCGTCTGGGGCACATTCAAGGCAGTGCTAAGATGGAAGTTTGTAACCCTAAATGTCTACATTAAAACAGAAATAGCACAAATACATATTGCAACACAAGAATTTAGAAAAACAGGAACAAACTAAATGTAAACTCAGTAGATGGTCAGAAATAATGAAAATTAGAGCAGGACTTCATGAGACAGGAAGAAAGAAAACAATGCAAAGAACCAATGACCCTGAGAGCTGGTTCTTTGAGGAGATAAGCAACAGTGACAGATCCTTAGTCAACTAACCAAAAGAAAGAGGGCTCCCAAAACATCAGAATCAGAAATGAGCAGGACAATCATCATACCTGACACCAAAAAAATTCAGAATATTATAAGGGAATACTTTAAAAATGTATACTCTGTAAAGTGGGAAAATATAAAAAACATGGATAAATTTCTTGATTCATCCAAACTATCAGACTTAAGCATTATTCAACAGAATTGAACTAAGAAGAGACCAAAATAACATAAACAGACACAAACATAAAGAAATGAGGAAATTGAACCATTAATGAAAACCTTCCTACCTAAAAATCTCCAGGCCAAGGGTTAGTCACAGCAGAAGTCTTTTAGACAATCAGAGAACTATGAGTAATTCTTAAAGTTTTCAAAAAGAAAGGAAGAAAGAAAGGAAGGAAGAAAGAAAGAAAGGACTGAAGAAAAGAGAAAGAACACTTCCAAACTCATTGTATAATTAGTCTAATATCCAACTAGGAGATGCGACAACAAAATAAGACAGAAAGAAAAAGCCATAGAGTGTTTTCTTTGATGAAAAAAATCCAATCAAATACTAACAAAGTGAGTACAAGTGTATATCAATCACCCACCATGATCAAGTTGGTTTTATCCTAGAAATAGGGGTTTGGATCAACATATGTAAGATGATGAATATAGTAACTCATATAAATAGTCTAAAGTACAGAATTAACTTGATTGCCTCAATAAGTGCAGTGAAAGCCTTTGACAAACTCCAGAATGCTTTCACTGTAAAAGTCCTAGAGAAAAGGACTGCAAGGGACATACTTCCACATAATAAAGTCTCTATATAGGAAAAACTCACAGCTAACATCTTTAGTGCAGAATAATCAAAGTCATAGTGTTAAAATTAAGAACAAGACAAGGCTCATGACCATCTGCACTTCTTTTCACCACGATGTTAGAAGTAATAGCTGGAGCAATAAGTCAAGAGAAAGAAATTAAAGGGATAGGAAGAAGAAAAGAAATCAAATTATTCCTATGTGCAGATAACATCATATATTACAAAAGAAATATCTTAAATGTCATTATAAACTTCAAGAAACAACAACTTCAGCAAAATGATAAGGTACAAAATCAACTTAAAAAATCAGTAGAATTTCCATATAGCACCAACAAACACACCAAGAAAGATACCAAGGAATACTTTCATTACAAGAGCATATGTTAAAAGATAGTGACATATGTTGGAATAAAAGTAACCAAGGATGTGAAAGACCTCTACAAGGAGAACTCCAAGTCACTGAAGAGATTGAGAAAGGTGCTAGAACATGCAAGGGCATAGATCATGCAAAGACATTCTATGTTCATGGACTGGCAGAGTTGGTGTTGTAAAAATGACCACCCTACCAAAAGCCGTCTACAGACTTGTGGGAATCTTTCTGAAATAAGCACTCTGACAGCACTGAGAGTAGAAAAACGGAGGTGTATTTACTGGTGGCCTTAAGCCAGGATCACTCCTGAAAGTCCTCCATCTTTGATTCAGTTAGCATTCCCATTTCACATTCTAAAATTACAAGGTAGGGTGAACAGGCAAGTGAAATTCCACAGAAGTGTATGTTGCAATCAGCAGGTTGTTTTAGAGGCATATATTATAGTTGACAGGCATCAGCTTTTATGGTTAGATTGTTAAGGGCAACACCCCATTGTTTTAGCTGTTTCTCTAGCTCATTCTATCTCAAGTAGAAAGTGAAGTCATGCTTAGAAATGGGCAGTGTGCAAGCCACTGAACAAATCAATTGATCAGTATTAAATAATTGGGCTTTAAAAAAACCTTATTCTACTTTATACTCAATGAAATCCCAATCAAAATACCCACAATTTCTTCAGAAAAAAATAGGCAAAAAAGTCCTAATTTGTATGTGTGGTGATTTAAATATGTTTGGCCCAGGGAGTGGCACTATTAGGAGGCATGACCTTGTTAGAGTAGGTGTGGCCTTGTTGGAGAAAGTATGTTGCTGTGAGGATGTGAAGTGAGACCCTCATCCTAGCCATGTGTGATCCAGTCTTCTCCTAGCAACCTTCATATGAAGATATAGAACCCTCAACTTCTCTTGGACCATATCTGCCCAGATGCTACTATGATTCCACCTTGATGATAATAGGCTCCTGAAAATATAAGCAGTCCCAATTAAATGTTATCATTATAAGAGTTGCCTTGGTCACCGTGTCTGTTCACAGCAGTAAAACCCTAACTAAGACAGCATGGACCCAAAAAGACCACAGGTAGCTAAAGTAACCCTGAGCAAGATGAAGAATACTTGAGGGATTGCTATTTTCACCTTTGAGGTAAGTTACAGTGCTACAGAAAAATTAAAAATACGGAACTGGAAACAGGAATGTAGACCAATGGAATAAAATAGAAGACCCAAACACTGGTATTTGTAATTATAGTCATCTGAGAGTTGATTTTTAAAAAAGGCAAAAACATACAGTGAAATAAAAGACAACACCTTGAGCAAACAGTGCTTGGGAGACTGGATATCCTCAGGCACACAAATGAGTTTAGACTCGCCTGTAACTCCTTACACAAACATTACATCCAAGTACATCCTAGGCCTCAATTTGAAACCTAAAAAGCAAAACGACTAGAAGAAAACATCCCTATAAGACACACGGTAGGAAAGGACATTCTGAACAGGACTCTGCTAAGGAAGGAGTGAAGGCCAGCAACTTGTGAAAACAAAAAGCTTCTGCACAACTAAGACACCCAAATATAGAGGAAGCCAGTGGGAGACTCCCTCCCAGCTCCATCTGTGAGAGGATTAATATCCAGAACATACAAAGAGCTCAGAGTCTAGGAAACATGTGGTCCAGTTTAAAAAATGTGGTGGAGATGTAAACAGATGATTCTATAAAAGTAATAAAAAATGATGAAAAATTACCTCACAAAAAGTTCCCTATCATTACCAGTTCAGAAAATGCAAATTAAAACAACTCCAAGATTTCATTTACTTCAATCAGAATGGGTAAGATCTTCAAAATCCCTAACAACAGATGCTGGTGAGGTTATGTGGGAGAAAGAACACTAATTCCCTGCTGACAGGAATGCAAATTATTGTAGTCACCCTGAAAATAAGTGTGAAAAATTCTCAAAAAACTAAAAATAAATCGGCAATAAATCCAGCCAATGAAAGCAGTGCTAAGAGGAAAACTCATAGCCCTGAGTGCCTCCAAAAAGAAAATGGAGAGAGCATACATTACCAGCTTAATGACACACCTGAAAGCCCTAGAACAAAAAGAAGCTATTTCGCCCAGGAGGAGTAGAAGGCAGGAAATCATCAAACTCAGGGCCGAAATCAATCAAGTAGAAACAAAGAGAACCATACAAAAAATCAACAAAACCAGGAGCTGGTTCTTTGAGAAAATCAACAAGATAGATAAACCCTTAGCCAGAATGACCAAAGGGCACAGAGAAAGTATCCAAATTAACAAACTTAGAAATGAAAAGGGAGATATAACAACGGAAACTGAGGAAATCCAAAAAATCATCAGATCCTACTACAAGAGCCTGTACTCAACACAACTGGAGAATCTGGAGGAAATGGACAATTTCCTTGACAGATACCAAATACCAAAATTAAATCAGGACCAACTAGACCATCTAAACAGTCCCATAAAGCCTAAAGAAATAGAAGGAGTCATAGAAAGTCTTCCAACCAAAAACAGCACAGGACCAGATGGCTTCAGTGCAGAATTCTACCAGACCTTCAAAGAAGAGTTAACACCAATACTCTTCAAACTATTCCACAAAATAGAAACAGAAGGAACACTACCCAATTCCTTCTACGAAGCCACAATTACGCTGATACCAAAGCCACAAAAAGATCCAACAAAGAAAGAGAACTTCAGACCAATTTCCCTTATGAACATCGATGCAAAAATACTCAATAAAATTCTTGCCAACCGAATCCAAGAACACATCAAAACGATCATCCACCATGATCAAGTAGGCTTTATCCCGGGAATGCAGGGTTAGTTCAATATACGGAAATCCATCAATACAATCCACTACATAAACAAACTCAAAGAACAAAACCACATGGTCATTTCATTGGATGCTGAAAAAGCATTTGACAAAATTCAGCATCCTTTCATGCTTAAAGTCTTGGAGAGAACAGGAATTCAAGGCCCATATCTAAACATAGTAAAAGCAATATACAGCAAACCGGTAGCCAGCATCAAACTAAATGGAGAGAAACTTGAAGCAATCCCACTGAAATCAGGGACCAGACAAGGCTGCCCCCTTTCTCCTTATCTTTTCAATATTGTACTTGAGGTACTAGCTCGGGCAATTCGACAACATAAGGAGGTCAAAGGGATACAAATTGGAAAGGAAGAAGTCAAACTATCATTATTTGCAGATGACATGATCATCTACCTAAGTGACCCAAAGAACTCCACTAGAGAGCTCCTACAGCTGATAAACAACTTCAGCAAAGTGGCAGGTTATAAAATCAACTCAAGCAAATCAGTGGCCTTCCTATACTCAAAGGATAAGCAGGCTGAGAAAGAAATTAGGGAAATGACCCCCTTCACAATAGCCACAAACAGTATAAAGTATCTTGGGGTGACTCTTACCAAACATGTGAAAGATCTGTATGACAAGAACTTCAAGACTCTGAAGAAGGAAATGGAAGAAGACCTCAAAAAATGGGAAAACCTCCCATGCTCATGGATCGGTAGAATCAATATAGTTAAAATGGCCATTTTGCCTAAAGCACTATACAGATTCAATGCAATACCCATCAAAATCCCAACTCAATTCTTCACAGAGTTAGAAAGAGCAATTATCAAATTCATCTGGAACAACAAAAAACCCAGGATAGCTAAAACTATTCTCAGTAACAAAAGAAAATCTGGGGGAATCAGTATCCCTGACCTCAAGCAATACTACAGAGCAATAGTGTTAAAAACTGCATGGTATTGGTACAGTGACAGGCAGGAGGATCAATGGAACAGGATTGAAGATCCAGAAATGAACCCACACACCTATGGCCACTTGATCCTCAACAAAGAGGCTGAAAACATCCAATGGAAAAAAGATAGCCTTTTCAACAAATGGTGCTGGTTCAACTGGAGGTCAGCATGCAGAAGAATGCGAATTGATCCATCCTTGTCTCCTTGTACTAAGCTCAAATCCAAATGGATCAAGGACCTCCACATAAAGCCAGACACTCTGAAGCTAATAGAAAAGAAACTGGGGAAGACCCTTGAGGACATCAGTACAGGGAGAAATTTTCTGAACAGAACACCAATAGCGTATGCTCTAAGAGCAAGAATTGACAAATGGGACCTCATAAAATTACAAAGTTTCTGTAAGGCAAAGGACACCATCAAGAGGACAAATCGGCAACCAACAAATTGGGAAAAGATCTTCACCAATCCTACATCAGATAGAGGGCTAATATCCAATATATATAAAGAACTCAAGAAGTTAGACTCCAGAAAACCAAACAAGCCTATTAAAAAATGGGGTACAGAGTTAAACAAAGAATTCTCACCTGAAGAACTTCGGATGGTGGAGAAGCATCTTAAAAAATGCTCAACTTCATTAGTCATTAGGGAAATGCAAATCAAAACAACCCTAAGATTTCATCTTACACCAGTCAGAATGGCTAAGATTAAAAATTCAGGAGACAGCAGGTGTTGGAGAGGGTGTGGAGAAAGAGGAACACTCCTCCACTGCTGGTGGGGTTGCAAATTGGTACAACCACTCTGGAAAGCAGTCTGGCCGTTCCTCCGAAAACTGGGCACCTCACTTCCAGAAGATCCTGCTATACTACTCCTGGGCATATACCCAGAAGACTCCCCACCATGTAATAAGGATACATGTTCTACTATGTTCATAGCAGCCCTGGAAAGAACCCAGGTATCCCTCAACAGAAGTGTGGATGCAAAAAATGTGGTATATCTACACAATGGAGTACTATTCAGCCATTAGAAACAATGAATTCATGAAATTCTTAGGCAAATGGATGGAGCTAGAGAATATCATACTAAGTGAGGTAACCCAGACTCAAAAGGTGAATCATGGTATGCACCCACTAATAAGTGGATATTAACTTAGAAAACTGGAATACCCAAAACATAATCCACACATCAAATGAGGTACAAGAAGAAAGGAGGAGTGGCCCCTGGTTCTGGAAAGACTCAGTGAAACAGTATTCGGCAAAACCAGAACGGGGAAGTGGGTAGGGGTGGGTGGGAGGACAGGGGAAGAGAAGGGGGCTTACGGGACTTTAGGGGAGAGGGGGGGCTAGAAAAGGGAAATCATTTGAAATGTAAATAAATTATATCGAATAAAAAAATAAATCCAGCCAAATCATATCTTGGCATAATCCCAATGGGCTTTATATTTCACTCCATAGTAGCCAGGGAATGAGAACAATCTAAATGCACATCAGATGGATGGATAACGAAATGTGATTCATATAAAGAATGGAGTACCCTTCAGTTGTTAAGAAAAATGAAATTTGTAGGTAAATGGATGGAAAGAGAAAATATTATATTGGTTGAGGTAACACAGACCCAGCAAGGAAAAGGCACATGTTCTCTCTCTACTGTGGTTTCTAACTCCAAATCCTCCTATGTGAATATGTAACACCGAATAGCAAAAAAACCAAAGGAATATAAAGGGACCTCATGTTGAGAAGTGGGTGGGAGGGGAGTAGTGAGGACAGCTCAAGTGTGGAGGAGGGAGGGAGGTCAGCCTAGAAGGACAGACAAGGGACAAATACCAAGGTTGTCTGATGACGTCTTACGGAATCATACTATTCTATATTTATACAATACATATGTGCATGTACACACACACACACACACACACTTTAAAACAAGTTAAGCTATTTGATCTGACAAGGCTCCACACAAGAACCATAGAGTAACAAAATCTCCAAAAAACAGGAACAAGAAAGCTCATTAAATAGTTGGTTAGGGGAGTTCAAATGTCTCCAAAAACAATATAGATTATTGATGTATCACTTGTCTGTCTCCCAGGGGTTGAGGGTGGGCCCTTAATTGCTGAAGACATGGCACATTTAGGAGCAGGACTTAGTATCTTTATGATGAATCTGCCTCTTTCCACACCTATACTGGGAACCACCTGGATTCCTAAGAAAGGGAAGATCCTGCAAGAGAGGCTGACATGGCCAACTGGCTGAACTGGGGTGGTTACAATTTCATTTGACTGTGCAGAAGATTTGGCCCTAACTTAGAAGCACTGAAGGTCAACATTCAAGTATTCTCCTAAAATTGCTTCCAAGTATTTTCTTCCCTTGGTCTAACTCCTTCTTGATTTCATTCCAAAAGTTCTATTATCTTTCTTCTCTCTCAAATAACCTTTGTATCTAAAATCTTTCTCACCTTGATTTGATGTGCTTGCTACTTATATATTGCAGAAAACAAAGGAGTATTTATTTGGATTCCTTTGGATCCTTGCTGTCATCTAACACACAGATTCAATGTCTTGTGTTTTCAGTTCTTTTGTTTCTATTTTCTAGATTTTCAGGAACCATGTCTTATTGGGTATAAACCCCTTTAAAGTAATATTTTCATCTTTAGTATACATCGAAGTATAAACCCCTTTAAAGTAATATTTTCATCTTTAGTATACATCGAAGAACTCAGAAATCTTCCAAACAATCAGCCTACCTAACAGCCAATGACCATTTCTTATACTCACAACTTACCCTTTACCATTCTGTTTGTTTTGTTTTGGTTTTGATTTTTGGTTTGTTTGTTTATTTTTTGTTTTTTTGAGACAGGGTTTCTCTGTGTAGTCCTGGCTGTCCTGGAACTCACTCTGTAGACCAGGCTGGCCTTGAACTCAGAAATCTGCCTGCCTCTGCCTCCAAGTGCTGGGATTAAAGGCATGTGCCACCACCACCTGGCCCCCCTTTACCATTCTATTCACAATGTTTCTGTGTCACCCAAGCTCTAAGAGTCTAGACTCAACCCCTTTTCTCAGTACTCTTTTTACATGACTTATTTCTCAAGCATTAAATGGGATGTTTTTCCCTAAATTTCACCATAGACTTTCTGAGACTGTGAAGTCACAGTCATTTTATATTGGGAGGAAGACATTTGTCTTCTAACATGCTATGATTTGTGCTGATGGTGCTGAGTTGGTGGGTAGAGCCATTAGCAATACAGCATGAAACAGATTTGGTTCCAAACTGCACAAATGATCATGTATTTCTCATGGTCGCTCATATAGTACATGAAGTATCATTTTCCATTTGACTCATAGCAGAGTATAGGAAATATGAACTATATTAATATTCAACTTAATTTTTCATTTATAATATTGCTTAGTTTTATGTCAACTTGATAGAATCTAGAGTCATTTGGAAGAGGAACTCATGAAAGGGGAAATGCCTCCACAGGACTGGCCTATATGCAAGTCTGTCAGGCATT
Source organism: Apodemus sylvaticus (assembly GCF_947179515.1). Lineage (NCBI taxonomy): Eukaryota > Metazoa > Chordata > Mammalia > Rodentia > Muridae > Apodemus > Apodemus sylvaticus. Next base: position 18,347,486 of record NC_067483.1, read on the forward strand.
TTGTAAATTAGTGATTGATGTGAAAGGACCTAGCCCATTGTGGATGGTCCACCACTGTGCAGGTGGTCTTGGGATATATAAGAAAATAGGCAGAATGAGCCGTGGGCTGAAAGCTAGGAAATATCACTCCTCTTTGGTTTCTGCTTCAGTTTCCACCTCCAGGATCCTGTCTTGAGGTCCTACCATAACTTGCTTTCATAATGAACTGAGATGTTAAGGGAAATAAGCTCTTTGTCTGCGATTTATTTTTGGTGATGGGGTTTTATCACAGCAATAGAAACCCAGCTAAGATAGCACATATATGGCAGCTAGAGGACAACTTGCAAGAATTGGTTCTTTCCTTCCATTGTGTGGTTCTCAGGACTGCAAGCAGATCAGAACTGGCTATAAGTGACTCAATACTCTAAGCTTAGTACTCACTGTCTCCTGTTGATATTATGAGAATGCACACAGCTATCTATATGTCCACAATAAAATGCTCAGAACTGTGTAAGGAAGTGCTCTTCTATACAACTTCCCTCATAGCAAAGCACCAATAAGAAAAAACAAGTAACTAATCATTCACACTATCCAAAAGTTCTTCAGAGGAAGAAGCTAGGAAACCTGCAGTTTAACTCCAGGTTCATCAGTGGATAACTGATTTATACTGTGCAAAGGGAATAAGTGACAATGACTCCATTTAGCTTAAAATTCAGGAACAGATACTCAGACTGGAGATGAGGCTGTGAAGAGAAGATTGTCCAGTGGCAAATATCTCCTGTGCCACGGTGGGAGCTGGGTTATCTTCTGGAGCCTCAGGGGGCTCTGGAAGGGTTTGTAAACACATGAGGGACATGAATGGATCTGTAGTTTGAAGTGACAACCATAAGTTGATCGTGAGTAAGGAAGTACAAGTATCAGCAAGCTCAATGGGAATGCTTGCAATGATGTAGACCAAGAGATTCTGAATTAATGAGGCAGATGGAAGTATGGGTAAGAAGAGAACTTCCAGAAGCAGATAAAAACCATACATTCCAGGGTAGGTCATTAAAAAGGTAGAAGAATTCAAAGGATTCAACCATTTCTGACTCAGGTGATGGAATTTAGTGTGCGCATGATTCACATATTTATTTATGGAATATTTGAATTTTAATATTTCAAGACGCACAAAAATCTTAGATGGCTATCATTACAGGAATAGAATGTGGAGGAGAAATTATGTTAAGATACAAATTTGAGTGTAATTCAGCTGAAAAATTGTTGATATAATAGTTGAGAAACAAACCTCACAGCAATGCTAGATCAAATGCCATAGACCAGAAGTAACACAGGTGGTAGAAAGGGGAGAGTTAAGAGACTGAGAGAACCACAAAAGAGAGCAGTGAACAACACACCATCTCGTCTTCATGGTTAAGGATCTCGAAGATATTCTGCATAATTCCATTTTTCTAATATACATTGTAGTAGGACCTTAAGCAAAAGGCTTACTATAAGTATATTAAAATATAAAATATGTCACACTAATTTTGAGAAAGGGTATTACGCAGACCAGATCAGCATAGAATTTGCTATACAGACTAGCCTAGTCTCCACCTCATAATCCTTATCAGCCTCCTGAGTGTTGAAATTACATGTTGTGACACCGCTCTAGAATAAGATAACATAATAACATTAGAATAGCACAAACATCTTATGCATGTGCAAATTATATATTTTTATTACAAGGATTCATTTCTCCAAACCAAAAGAAGTAATGGTAAAAGAGGAGTTGACTTCGATTTTTGGAAATCTTTTTTATGTTTTACTTAGCACAATGTCTGACTAGAATTACTTATTTTCATGTGCATTCCGTATGCTATAGTGTATTGTTTTGGTTGAAATATATCTGCAGCCTTCACACTATCATATAGTGAAAAAATAAAAGAACATATTCATAGCCTTTTTAAGTACCTGTCATAGTACATATTTTCAGGTTCAAAAATATTTTTATGAGTAATTTTTCATCTTTTTGTACATGTATGCTATATATTGGTCCCTTCCCCCACCCTTTCTCATTCCCCCCTCTCACTTCCCTTCCCCACCCTTCCTCATTTCCCTTCCCTCACCCACTCTCATTTCCCTCCCCCACCCTTTCATTTCCCTTCCTTTACCCTCTCTCATTTCTCTCCCCTACCTGTTAACATTTCTTCTAAGCTCTGCCCCACAGTTACCTGGCAAAACCCAGGTATGGCTGACTCAGTATAAAAGAGGATGCTTGTGCCCTCCCTATCTCTTTTCCTCTCTGCCTTCTCTATCCCTTTTCTCTATATTCCCCTCCCCCTTCTCTCCACACGTGTTCATGGCTGGCCTCTCCTCTCTCCCTCTCCCTCTTCCTCTCCCTTTCTCTGTCTCTACACACTCAACTCCCTTCCCAAACTCTTCTATACTATATCTGCCATGTGGCTGGTACCTCAGGGGGAAGGGATAAGACTCAGCATGGACCTGCAGAGGCCCCTTGTTCCCCCTCACCATGCTGTGCCTCTACAAAACATATCCCGGTTCTTTCTTTTTTGTAAAACACAACATTGGTGCCAAGACTCTCAGATTTAGAAACTCATAGGCTCACATCTCCCTCTGCCACATGGAATTACAGCCACCAGATCATAGATTGGTAAAATTCCTGTCCTGGTTGGTAGGCAGGGCCCCTTCTCCCAAAGAGATTTGGCCACCATCTATAGGCTTAAGAGATGGCCTTTTTCCTATGACTATCCCTCCAACTGATGCCCAGTTTAGGACTTTGACCCTTGGGTGCCCTCCTCCTTTTTTTTCTCTCACTGCTAAAAAAAAAAAAAAAAAAAAAAAAAAAAAAAAAAAAAAAAAAAAATCCTAAATTTAGGCAAACCATTCTCCCATGGGCCCACTGTGCACTCAGCCACTAGGGTCTCTGTGATGATCCAGTAAGTCTAGGCTTGGCTGAATGCTTGTGGTTATTACTTTATTCTCAGTACACTGGTAGGAATATTTTAATAACGTCCCTCACCCAAAGAGAAGGTCTTTGCCACTATGTCTCTATTGGGACACCTCTTGGTCTAATTTACAGGCTAAAGCTGGCCCCTATACCCACCAAGCAATATCTCTACATGGCCACTTAACTGGCTTTTTAAAATCAAAGTTTTACAACTCTCTCACTAGTGATGTGGCGGATATTCCCCTCATTCTCTCACCCCTTGCTCCCTACTCCCCCGCCCCTGTTCCCCACCCCTTGATTCTGCTGCTGCTGCTTGGCCATCTGCCCCTTTCTCTTTTGCTCTGGGTGGCTGCTGACTGATTATCCTCAGCTGTCCACATTCTTTATTCCTGCCTGCCTGCACTTCTGGCGCTGCTGCCCCTGCCGCTGCCCCTGCCGCTGCCCCTGCCGGTGCCCCTGCCGGTGCCCCTGCCGGTGCCCCTGCCGGTGCCCCTGCCGGTGCCCCTGCCTCTGCCTCTGCCCTTGCCGCTGCCCTTGCTGCCTCAACTCCACCATTGGGTGTTTTGTGTCATGGACCAGTTCTCTTGCACCATCTTGAGCGCACTTGTTCTCCTGGCTGAATGGAGTTGCTGGGAGACAGAACACCGATTCAGGTGCTGCTCTCTGTCCCACCTCCCTTGCCAGTACTCTGCTCTGTGAAGCTGCTAGCATGTTCGCGGTCACCACTTACAGACAAGCCATGCTGTGCAACCTCCACACTGCACTGCTTACACTAGTCCCGAATGTTTGGTATGCTTCTGTTGTTGTTACGCGACTTTCCTCCAGGTGGAGCTGTAGCTTCAGTGCCAGGTAAAAGATTAAAGATCATTGCCTTAACTATACATTTAGCCTTGTTTTGCTACTGCCATTAAGTTACAATGTACTCTCTTTAGTTGCTAGATATTCTTGAACAAGTAATTAAACAAACACAGGTTGTCTAACTCAATGTTATGCTTAATAGATTCTGCTCTCAATCTTGTCAGAAATATGCTAAATGTAATGTTAAATATTTAAACTTACCATGGTAGAAAGAGAATCCCAAATCTTGATAGTTTATCTCCCAAGGTCAAATATAAGTCAAATGTCTCATATTGCCTAAGTCAAGGTGGATCATCTCTTATTTCTTGTATGTACTTAATCCACAGGAAAAAGCTTTTCATCTTCTGGATCTGATGGCCAGAGTGACTCTGCCCAAGTTGCCATGGAGACCACGGGGACCTGCAAGCTGTTTAGGTAGCAGACTATAGATCAGCCTCTCTCATTTTAATTAATACATGACTCCTAGTCTATAATTTAATTTTCTCCGATTTCTGACTTCATTGACAGTTAAGCTTGACAGAAAACAGACCTAGCTCCTTACCTCAAGGTAATTCAGCATTATATTAGCTCATTAGTCATTTTATTAACTAGCTAAGATGGCTAGATTTGTTATCACAGATAGATAGGTTTGTGCTGCTCACAGACTTCAGGATAAAGAATATGCAAGTTGATATGCAAGCTTTCACTGATGTAACCTTCTGTTACTTCTGTATCTAAACTCAGATTCCAGGGACTAAATGCTTCATATTTCTTCTTCTTGCTGTACCGCTGTCCTAACATTAATCGGTATAGTTCTTGTAAATTAGCCTCACTCTAATAAAACATCCCACTGTATGATCCAACTGTGTAATCGTAAATTCAAATTTTAAGTTTCCTTTGGTTGCCTCTTAACTATAGAGTTAAGTTATTCCTCATGCTAAACTATATGATCAACTATCATATTCACAAGGTCAAGATTTTGAATTTCCTTTATCTTTTAAATGTAATATATTCAGTCTCCTAGACAAAAGGAATAAACCCTTCCTGGACCTACTGTTCCACAAAAGGGTTTTTTGTCTTCCCTAAGCTCATCTGAAAGATTTTTCGAGTTGTTAAATTTATCTATTTCTGTAAACTTAGAAGCTACGGGAAGACCACTCAGATCTGACTCTCATGGACCAAATAGACTCCATGTGGTTAGGCACACCTGCCATTAAATACCTTAAGTTACCACTTGCTACCTATTCCAGAGGCTGGGATTCCTTTCCTGTGCCCTGGGACTGGGACTCACCTTACTTCCCTCTCCCCTACCACCAAGACCTGAGGGTTTCAAATGTACACCGAAGAAATGTTTTCTCCCAAATGATGTTCTTAACTTTATTCTCTACCTCTAATGTGTGTGTGTGTGTGTGTGTGTGTGTGTGTGTGCATGCATGCATGTTTATGTTTCAGCATCTTGCCAAGTCTAGGTGATTACTCAAAATCTTCATTCAGGATAGCTCCAGAGAAGCAATACACAGATTCTCTAATCTTCTCTAACAGACACAGACTCTTCAACAGGATTTGTTCCTTCCTATTTATCTACAGATGGTTCCATAGACCATAGACTGCGAGGAAACAGCCAACTCTCCTAAGACTGGATCAACATCTCCATACCCATTTTCTTAGGTTTTCCAGAGACACGTTGCCCTAAAGTCAACAGGAAGTAGCCAATGATCATGATGACACTACTGCTGGTATTAAGAACCAGCTTGGTAGATAGATGCAAATTCAAGAATGTCACACATAGGCAATATCTGTTGCCATGACAACCTCACACCTTCCCAGAGTCCACTTATCTTTGAGCACGTTATGTCACATCCTAAATAAAAGGCAGACCCTTCCTCATCTTTGACCCTTTTCCCTCATGTCTTTTCTCTTTTCCCTCTTTGTCTTCTATAAACCTCTGCCACATGGAACTGCTTTGGCCTGGTGTAGTCTGTCCAGACTTGAGCTGCCATTCCCACACATCATCTACTCCTGCTTCACCATCACCTCTTTCTAGTTTTTCCTTTTTTAAATTAAACCAAAACAGAGAAATGTTAGCATTTCTTCTAGGCTTTGCCCCATAGTTACCTGGCAACACCCAGGTATGGCTGACTCAGTATAAAAGGGGATGTTTGCACCCTCCTCTCTCTTTTCTTCTCTTCCCTCTCTGTCCCTTCTCTCCCATTCCCCTCCCCCTTCTTTCTCCACTTGTTCATGGCTGGCCTCTATTCTTCTCCCTTCCCCTCCCTCCATGTGTCTCTCTGTCTCTACTCCCTAAACTCCCTCCCCATGCCCTAAATGAACTCTATTCTATACTCTATCTGTCATATGGCTGGTACCTCAGGGGAAGGGATGCCTCAGCGTGGGCCCACAGAGGCACCCCCTTCTCCCTCATCATATTGTGCCTCTACCAAATATGTTCGTGGTTCTTTCTTTCTTTTGTATAAAACAGAACATTGCTTTCTCTCATTTCCCTTCCCCACCCTCTCCATTTCCCTTCCCTACTCTCTCCATTCCCTTCCCCCACCCTCTCCATTTCCCTTCCCCACTCTCTCCATTCCCTTCCCCCACCCTCTCCATTTCCCTTCCCCACTCTCTCCATTCCCTTCCCCCACCCTCTCCATTTCCCTTCCCCCACCTTCTATTTCCCTTCCCCACCCTCTCTCAATTCCCTTCACCCTCTTTCATTCCCCCCTCATTTCCCTCCCTCCTCTGTCAGTCATAAAGCTCTCTCCTCTATCGATTCATTTTGTTTTTACTTAGCATTTTAGAGGATTTAATCAAGGTCATCTGTATGATCCTGAACTTGGAACTAAACATCAGAGCCTGTTGGGATCACCACTGGGCATACAACTCAACTCTATCCAGAGTATATTAGTTGCCAGAGTATCAGGAGTATGTGACAGACCTAGTAGTCTCATTCTTCTTCCTAACTAACTTTTACTGCTTCATTAAAACTCAAATTGATGCAACCATGTAACAGCATAAAACTCCAGTTCATACTGGGGTAACATGCTCAGAAAGTTTGATGAGGAAAATAAATTAGTTACACTGAAAAGAAGCTTTAAAAAGCATAATGAGTTTGGAATGGCTTCTAAATATTAATGATTAATAATGATGCTTATGATACAGCAATATATAATCAATTATAGTTTATAACCATGGGTCTGCAGTCCCTCCTTCAATGTCACTACAAAATTTACAACATCACAGAATGCCTTCTTTCTTTTTTAACATTGTAAATATTTTAAATGAGAAAGACCATAATTCAAAATTTTCTAAAGGAAGTTTTTGGTTGGACACAGGCACCACTGAAAATAAAGAGCTTCTTTTCCAAAAAGGAGCTGGAGAGGAAGTGAACCTGGAGAACTGGGGAGTGGGCAGCTACCATGTGTGGAGAAAGGGGAAACTGTGCTTGGGCTATATTGTATAAGAGAATAATCTATTTTTCAATAAGAAAGAAAAGAAAATACAGACGCTATACCAAGGCAGAGAAATCCCGTGGATGCAGAATGGTGGAGCCCTGGCTTCCTCCTTTAATCAACATTTGATCTAGCCCTCAGTACACTTCTTTCCTCCCTTCTCTTAAGTGAGCAGTCTGGTCCCTGGGAAATTTTGATCTTTTCAAAATCCTACATCTACATGCTGAAATCCTTCCTTTTCTGTAAAGTAAATGAAGAGACTGTGCTAAGGCTCCTCCAGAAACTTCTGGCAGTTGAGGTACTCTGGTCTGGGAACAGTGCAGCCAGCTCTGGTGATCTGCTTTCCTTCAAATCACAGTCCTATCAGTGCCCTTTCAGGTTATTGCTGCTAATTAACTGTTTTGCACATTTGCAGAGTGCCTCTGTTGGTTAGTTTTTGTAAACTTAACATAAATTACAGTCACCTGGGAAGCAGGAACTTCAATTGATAAATTTTCTTTTTAAGATTGGCCTGTAGGCAATTCTGCAAGAGGCATTTTCTTAGTTAATGGTTGATGTTGGAGGACCCATCCCCTGGGGGTACCACCTCAGAGCAGGTGGTCTTGGGCTCAGCTAGCCTTAGGGAGCAAGCCAGTAAACAGAATTCCCCCGTGGCCTTTGCTTCAGTTCCTGCCTCCAGGAACTGCCTTGGGCTCTTGTCCTGACTTAGCTTCAGGATGAACTAAGTGTAAGCTGAAAGATGAAACCAACCCTTTCATACTCAAATGGCTTTTGCTCACATAGTGCCAATGATTGTGTTCTATAAAGAGATGAGTAAAACAAGTCTGATACTATGTCTGTGTGGTTCAACCATCTCTTTGGCAAAATTTACCCATGAAATAACCATGAAATAAAGAGGTACTAAGGAACTGGAAGACAGAGACATCCGATGTGCTCCGGTTTACCAGAGTGTCAGAGTTGCTCTTCTGTGAAGCTGCTTGGGAACCCGAAACTTCTGAAACATAATCACAGCACATTAGTGCCCTGTGCTGTTTATCCTCCAAGAGCAAGCTCTAATTATTTTGAGACTCTTTGTTCTCTAATACAATAAGTAAAGATGGACTTCAAGGGCTGCCATGTCAGCTCTATTTACTGTGCTATGTAAACAGAAGAGGAAATTCTAGTTTGTTCTGGAGAGACAGGAGAAACCTGCACATCAAATCCTACACTCTCCTGACCCTGCACACATGAAACCAGACCAGTCAGCACTCCCTCCCCCTTGTTATCCCCCCACCGGGGGGTGACTGGGCAATGCCAGCCTTGGGAACAGACAAAGGCAGCACGCCCTAGCCTCCATGCCACTGAAACTCACACCCCCCCTTTGACTAACAACCAACATACTCCAGTGCAGATGGTTCCTGCCCTTGAAGGAAACAGAAGCCAATACCCTTGAAACCATAATAGCCCACTCTTGGACTTTGAAAAAGAGACAATTGCATGTTCTCAGACAGCTGTGGCCAGTTGTAAAAATACACCAGCTTCTGATAGCACGACTTACTTTTCCCAGGTCAGAAAGGTTCCTTTGCAGTTGCACTGGGTCCAATTTCTTTAATAAATGAGCCTCTGGCCATTTCCATGGTCCTAGAGTTTGTAAGATGCCTTTAGTTATTGAAAGGACTTTCAGCACCAGGATGAAAGGGCTTAAAAGGGGGGAGTATAGGGGGTTAGGTGAGTGTGGATAGGCAGCATGGGGGAAGGTTGTCCAGGCGGGCCCTTGCCTGGGCACCTCTGCCCCTGAGGGACCACACACACACATACATGGTATAGAATAGAGTTTATTCAGAGTAGGGGATGGGAGTTAGTGGTAGAGAGAGGTAGGGAAAGAGAGAGAGAGAGAGAGAGAGAGAGAGAGAGAGAGAGAGAGAGAGAGAGAGAGAGAGAGAGAGAAAATAGAGAGAGTGAGAGAGTAGAAGCCGGCCATGACCAAGTGGAGGGGGGGGAAGAGCGCCAGGGGCAGAGAGGTGAGAGAGTGTGGGAGAGCAGAGAGCAAAGAAGGAGAGGAGGAGCAAGTAGCCCCTCTTATAGTGGGCCAGATCTCTGGGGCGGGGCATACCTGGCTATTGCCAGGTAGGTATGGGGTGGAGCTTAGACAAAACCCCAACAGTTATTCCTTGTCCAACAATCTACTGAAGCTTGGAGTTTCTTTTCTCTTGAATCCGAGGCTTTGCTGGCTAGAAGGACTCTAACCAAATCTCCATTCAGTGTCTTTCCTGATCCTAATCTTTACTCTTCTGCACTCTGTCTGCAACTTTCACTAGATCCCTCAACTGCTTCTTTCTTAATCTTTTTTGAATCTGTAACTTCTGTTCTGTAATGTCTGTAATGTAACTAATTGATGAAAGCCAGGGCTACCTTGCTAGAATGCTCTGTTTTCTCAGGGTCTATGTGTATATAGCTTTACAAATTTAGTCTTTATGACCTGTTCAAGAAATGCTGCTGAACTTTTATCAATGTTGGTTGTGATAAAAACCAAAGTGGGGGTGTGAGTTTCAGTGGCATGGAGGCTAGGGGCGCTTTGTCTGTTCCCAAGACTGGCATTGCCCCCTCACTGGGTGGGTGGGGAGAATGAGGGGGAGGGAGCGCTAACTGCTCTGTGAATGAGGGGGAGGGAGCGCTAACTGCTCTGCTTTGGTGCATGCAGGGTCAGGAGAGTGTAGGATTTTATATGCAGGTTTCTCCTGTCTCTTCAGTCCTTCCTCTGCTGGTAACTTTAGAGGCCAATCTTGGGCTCTCTAAAACTTGGATTGTCTGGACTGACTGGTTGATATAGGGGCTTCATCTATGTGTGCCTTTAAGCTACTGTAATTTTTCTTTTTCCTGTAATGTCAGTGCAGCTATCTTAGTGCCTGCTCTGGCTAGTCCCGCAGGCTAGGCTTAAGGAGATAGGCTCCCTTTTCTTCCTTATGAAGTCTGTTTTAACGTGCCCTACCAGAGTTCTCAGCACTGTCTCTTCTGAATAATAGGTTTTGTGGGGGTACTAACTGTACTAAACTACAGAACTCTTTTGGGATAGAGGAATTAAGGATCTCTCTATGCGCCCATGTGGTCAGTCCCCTTGAATAGACCCACCATGTCTGTTCAGGGGGAATAATCTGTTTGGAATGAGTGGTGGGTATTGTTTGATTGCTAAGGTGCCGATGAGACAGAGGGACCTTCCCCAGGCAGGTACCTCTTCCTGATATGGTCTGCAGGGTTAAAGCCTGACCTTCCTGTGACCATCTTTATGTAGTGTCCCTTTTAGACACATTATATTTAGCTATTAACCTAATGTCTTTATAAAAAAGGAGTTCTAGCACTATAATATAAACAACAAGAGGTGGTAAGTTCTGCAAAGTCTGTCAAGTGTTAAGGCTGGGAGTCAGTGCGTTCACTGCCCTCTGTTCTGTGGCCCTCTTATATGAAATGAGTAGCAAGCAGAAATGTGATTATGGAATAGCTTTGAAGGAACAAAAAATACAAGTGCATGAAGCATGTGAGTGGCTGCTCTCTGGTGAGTTTTCTGAACTTCAGCCCAGGCATGCAGACAGCTTCAGGCCTCAGGGAAGGGTTACAATGAAAGCAAGAATGCATTCCTGAAAATTGTGTGAACCAATTTCTTTCATTTGCCCCTGAGAAAGCTGAGGCCAGAGACATTTTCCCATGTCAGCTCTGGAAATGAGCCTAGTAGTCTTTGCTGTCATAGCTCATCAAGAGAAAGACACATTTGTACTCTCCAGAACCGGCAGGGACCTATTGTCTGAGGCATCTTCTCTTTCCTTTGTATATTGATGGTTCTCTGAGTTTGTGTTTGTCTTCTCCACATGCCATTCATCCTTTGACCTTGAACCCCCAACACGGATTCTATTGCTTTGTATTATTTCTTTGGGGCTTGATTAGAGATTTTTTTTTTTGCTTCCTTGACATTTTTATATCAAGTACCTGGTTATGTAATTTTTTATTTTTAAGTGGACATGTTAAAGGTTTTATAGTTATCTTTCTAAACAATGGCATACTCTTGTAGCTCTCTCTCTCTCTCTCTCTTTCTCTCTCTCTCTCTGTGTATGTGTGTGTCTCTGTGTATGGTGTGTGTTGTGTGTGAGATTATTATGACCCCCACCATAAATATCATTTTCTCTCTGACCCAAGCATTCCCACCCTTGCTCCATCAAGACGATGTGTACACTGAAAGGTCCATGCATCAATGAAGGGGGCTTAAGAAGAGAGAATGGGGGTTACAGGAGTGTGCACGGTGGTGTGGGGGAAGGGGGTGCCCAGGCGGGCCTATATGTAAGCACCTCTTCCCCCTGAGGGGCCACACGCACACAGGCATGTTATAGAATAGAGTTTATTCAGGGTAGAGATTAGAGAAAGGCAGAGAGAGAGAGAGAGAGAGAGAGAGAGAGAGAGAGAGAGAGAGAGAGAGAAGAGAGTAGGTAAGTGGAGGCCGGCCATGACCATGTGGAGAGAGTGGGGAGGGGAGGAGAGCCCAAGGGGCAGAGAGGTGAGCGAAGGATGAGAGAGAAGAGGGTGATGGGGAGAGAGAGGAGGGGCAAGTATCCCCTTCTGTAGTGGGCCAGTTCTATGGGGCAGGGCATACCTGGCTGTGGCCAGGTAAGTGTGGGGCAGAGCTTAGACAGAATACTAACATACACCAACCTCAAAAGATAGAAACATGCGAATGCTCAGCATTTACCCTGATGACTATCCCTTCGTACATAGACTAAGATTTCACTGCTGTGCTCAGCTTTCTTTCTCTGTCTCACTTACATAAATCTTATGAACACAGCCATTAAGGAGCCTGGGGAAGAACATGGCACTGGGACAGCATGGGGGAGGTGATGGTTCTCAAGTTGACAAATGTAGAGAGGAACTCACCTCTAGTAGGTAACTAGAATTTTCTAAAACTGTCAGAAGAGGGGTGCAGTGGAGCTCCAGAGGAATGGCAAAGATGCCTCATTTCGTCACTCTGTACATCCCACTTGATTGTAGATCCAGCATCATGTTGCTGTGGCCAAGATATTGGCAACTAGGCAGCTGAACAAGAAATGACATTTCCTGAAGTGGGTACTCCAGAGTCTCTAGGTAACAAGTGTTTGCTAGCACAATGTACTATCTTGGAGCAATAGCCATTGAACCCCTGTGTGAGAAAGCATGCAGCTGTCAGTATAGTGCAGGCATTGTAATGGAAACCTGAGTTACAGCTCAAAATTCAAAATGTCCTCTCATTTATAAGTGATAAGAATTTCTTTACTACTATCTTTATTTTTTTTTTAACGCCAGCATCAAGAGCCATCTGGAACTTTCCCACGGGAGGTTCTGGAGAACCCGCACGTGGTAAGGTCAAGGTGGCCTAGCTGAGTTCATCTCAGTAGCTCCCACGTGGTCACTAATGAGATCTCTTCCTCTCCATGCCTCTCCTGCTGCCCCTCCCCTCCTTCCTCCTTCCTTGATGCCATGCCTGCCATTGGGTGTTTTCCTTGGATGTTCTGTGATAGAAATAAGAAAATTGACCAACACATGCAGTTTAGTAAGCAATTCTCAAACTGAGTGGCTTAACAGTAATGGCCATTTTGTTTGCTTTGGGCTGGGAAATTAAACATTGTTCTGCTTTTCGTGGTGGCTTCTGCTGTTAGACACTCCAGCAATACCCTCTCACTTGTGTCGCTGGTACCTGCTATCCACTAAGTGGCCTGGGATGGCTTTGGGCTTTTTTAAGTGGACACAGAAAAAAAGGGCCTGATCTGTGGTTCTTATAGTCTGCTGATTCTTTGCTACAGGGCATTCTCATCAACCCTTCCATGATTTCTCCAAGGTACTGGGACCTTTACATGGTGTCTGCAGACTCTTTAGAACATGACATGTTTTCTGATATTCTTAAACCTTAGGCTTTAAACAAGTCAAGTATTAATTTTTCAATCAATAGATCTTTTGTAGTTGTTTTAGATTTACAGAAAAATGATCAAAAAGCACACTTTCTCTCTCTCACACCCACACAGCTCCCTCTAGTGTTAACATCTTGTTAGTGTGCTACAACTGCTAAATGTAAATCAATGAAGAGGTATCATTAATTAAGTCCACATTTTTCATTAACGGTCACTCTGTATTACACAGTTTTGTGACATTTAGTAACTGCATGTGCCCTCTGTCACACTGTCTTGTAGAAAGGTCTCATTGCCCTAACAGTACCCCATGTTCCTCCTACTCATCTCTGCCCAACCTGCTCTCATTCCCTGGGCCCCTGGCAACTATTGGTCTTCCAAAGGTCCCTGTAGTTTTGTTAAGTATATTGTTTTCTCAGTTTGAATTCTACTTTACCATATGCATTTAAGCTTCTTCGACTTCTTCTTATAGCTTGACAGATTTTGTTTTAGTGATGAATATTCCATGACTAACTATGCTACAGGACATTTTATCACTTCAAATTTATGACAGCTATAAAAAGATTTCTAAAAGGTCTGTGAACAGGCGTTTGTTGACTAAATAGTCAACTAGACTTGAAACCTGAGCGTATGTTTGCTTGACTGCATGGTAACGCTATAGTAAATTTTGCTCCCACATGGCAAAAACTGTTTTTCTAAGACAGGATACCAATGTGAACTCTTTTCACCATGGAGTGGGGGGCTCCATACCCTTGGCAGCAGTGGGCAATGTCCATGCTTTGGATTTGATCCACTGCAGGGCAGGGTACCCTCTTGCTATCTTCATTTGCAGTTCCCTGGGGGGTATAATGTTAACACCTTTTCCAGTGCTTACTCAGCAGTGTGTGCTTCACTTTCTGTGGCGCTGATCAAAATTTATCTTGAATAAATTAATGAGAGGACATGCCCTTCCATCCTCAGTCTAGTGCAATCTTGCTTCCTCCACTTTGTATAAATAACTGCATGTTTGACATGAATAGCTTTTATTCTGTTGATATATTCTTTTTCTATTTCTAGTTTACATGTGGCTTTTTGCAAAGATGAAAATGGTTTATTTATCTATTTTTAAAGATATTTTAAAATCATAGTACACATGATCATTCACTACACAGAAGCAAGCTAGGAAACCCTGTGAACTAAGATCAATAGTGGATGAGCTGGAGAACCATATGAGTGAAAGCAATCCCTAGTTCATCAAATGACTCAATCACAGATTTGGGGCCAAAGTGTGCTTTTTTAATCAATAAGAGGTGCATCTGTAATTGGATAGCTAAGACAATGTAGATGTGAATGGTATTTGCTGATTCTTGTGAATTTATTGGTTGGTTCTTATTCTGTTCATTCCTTTTTCGCCTCATCCAACACAGGATGTCTGTTTTTCCCATGAAAGTTACTTTCTTTCCCGATGCTCCTGTGTGTGACTATTTTCATCTTTGCCATGTGGGGTTTCTAGAAATGCCTTCACTAGTAGTGGCTTAGATTTCACAAATAGTGCTGTTGGACCCTTTTTGGAGTCATTGATTATTTTCTAAAATTAGACTTTTGATCTCATTGGCATTTCAACCACTTCAGAATCTTTGGATTTAGGAGTGGGAAATTTTGGAGTCAAATTTATATTTCCTTCATAGTTTTCACATTTATAAGCAAAAATGAATGAACACATCTGTTGAGAGGAGGACCTTTTTAAAACCTATATTGAAAGTCTCTGTTCTTGAGGGCTTAACCCCCAGCTCTTCTATGAAAGGGGAGAATAAGCTTCAGGAAGACCAGTACCCAACAAAGCACTCCTGCTGGTGCTACTGGTGGACTGAAGACTGAGCCAGTCAAGGCCATTGTTTTCTGCTTTGCCATGCACTTCAGAGGCATTCAGGTTTTGCTTAAAACATTCCAAATTTGGGTCTTGTCCCTGTTTGTCCTCTCTGCAGGTGTTCTGTGTCTGTCCTTCATTGTGATTCTGTGGTACACCACCCCTGTTGTCTTTGTTCTCTCCACAGGTGCTCTATGTCTCTCCTCCATTGTGGTGCTATGGTGGACCATCCCTGTGATCTTTGTCCTCTCCACAGGAGCTGTGTGTCTGTCCTTCATTAGGGTGCTGTGGTAGACCATCCATGAGATCCTTTCCTCCTCCACAGGTGCTGTCTATCTGTCTGTCCTGGACTGTGATACTGTTATTGACCATCCTCGGGTTCTGAGAGTTGTAACTGCTCCCTGATTTCAGGGTTCAAAGTAACATAGTCTAGAGAAATCTGATCATCTTAAGATGGGAATGATATGGCCTTCCTTCTCAGTGTTGTCTTGACACACACCTGCTGACACGCCAAATCTGCCAAGTGCCCAGTAGATTTAAGGTTTGGAAATAACTGAGTTTATTTATTCTGTAGGATTGTCTGCATTACCTGTCTGTAGTGGCTTTGGCTTCTCTTACCACCCAGAGATCTAGGGTCAGAGCTATAGTCTGTTCCTGTTTTCTTTACGCATCTTCATATTTCCAGGGCTCTTTCTCTCTTTGAAATTTTTTTGTTACCCTCATTCTATAAACCTGTAGAGCCATATTGAGGAAGTTTTAACAGCAGCCCTTTCACCCTGCGCTGAGCTAGAGCTCGGTTTTGTTTAAGGTGCAGTGTCATTTATTCATAACTTATCGTATTGACTGATATCCACTGACTAGCACTTATATCAACTGTTGTCAAGGACAGAGTGTAGTGGTGGTATACACCCCAAATCTCAGCATTTGAGCCTCATAAGAAGAAGTTTTGAGGCTATCCTGGGATAAATTAAGAGTTAGACTCTGTCTCAAAAACAAAGAGCTCATTGTTCTTAGAATATCCATTTTACTGTACTCACAATGGACATGATTTCACCTTTAGTAAATATTGTGCTGTGTCACAGAGTAAATGTATTTACTTTGAAGGAATCTAGCATCTTTTCACATAACTGAGCACTGTAGGAGGATGCTGCTTATCCTAGATCCTTGTCACTCTGGCAGAGTCAATCTTATTTCTTTTCCCATAGCGTTCCTTCTTTCCTTCTCTTTTTCTTCCTCCTATTTAGAGAAAGAGTGTTATCAAGCGTGCCGGCCTTCTTTACTTGTATACTATGTAGCTGAGGATGACCTTAGACTCTTGAGCCTCCTCTGTGTACCTCATGAGTGACAAGATTGTGTACATTTTCCATCATGCCCTGCTTTATGCAATGTAGAAGATTGAAGCCAGAGTCTTGTGTATGCTAGACAAGCATTCTACCAACTGAGCCACATCATCAGCGAATAGTCAGGTTTGCTTATACTTGCGTTTAAATGGTTGCAATGTGATACGTCTTTGTGCTTTAATTCATACAGGCTAAGGGTGTTGAACACTTTGTTAGGTGCTTGGTAGCCATTCATAGATATTCTTCAATAATAGTGTAAACATTCATTTATTATTTTTATACAAAAAATGCTTATCTTTATTTTATGTGTATAAGTGTTTTCCTGAATGTGTGTGTGTGTGTGTGTGTGTGTGTGTGTATACCACATTAATGCCTAGAGTTTAGAACTGGCCATTGATTCCCTAGGAACTAGAATTATGGATGATTGTGAGCTATCATGTAGAAGGTGGGAATCAAACATGGATTCTTGGGGAGAGCAGCCAGTGTTATTAACCATTAAGTCATCTCTTCAGCTATTCATTTACTTATCTTTAGCTTTTTAAAAGTTTCTGAGTTTTTAATATTCCTCACATAAACACTTTTCTAAATATGTGTTGTAAATCTTCTCAGACTGAAGATAATTTAGTTCCTTAATAATGTATGTAGATTGATCTTTTGAGACTGGGTTACCTCACTTAGTATGATGTTCACCAGCTCCATCCATTTGTCTAAGAATTTCATGAATTCATTGTTTCTAATGGCTGAATAGTACTCCATTGTGTATATATAGTATGCACTCACTAATAAGTGGATGCTAGCCTAGAAAACTGGAATACCCAAAACATAATCCACACATCAAATGATGTCCAAGAAGAATGGAGGAGTGGCCCCTGGTTATGGAAAGACTCAGTGTAGCAGTATAGGGCAAAACCAGAACAGGAAAGTGGGAAGGGGTGGATGGGAAATATGTGGAGGGAAGAGGGCTTATGGGACTTTCAGGGAGTGGGAAGCCAGAAAAGGGGAAATCATTTAAAATGTAAATAAGAAATATATCGAATAAAAAAAATCAAAAAAGAAAGTTTCTTTAAAAAATAATAATGTATGTAGATGTGATTTATAGGATACTTTTACAAGGCCTGTTCTGTCTTAGTTTATGTTTTGATTTCTCTTGATTCTCCTGGGAAAATTCAAGTGCATAGATAAAAGTAACAAGGTTTGTGCATGAAGCACACACCCTTGTACACTCAAGTGCTCATTGTAGTTTAAAGGTTGTCTCTACTGTCTGGAAAACACAACATTGGAATTGTTGATTATTTCTCTTGGGTATGTCCTAGCACACTTTCTGTTTTTTGTTTTCTTATATGCAAGTCTTTGTTAAGGGCTAGTCTGACTAAATGGAAAGAATTTTGGGTAATTAAAAAATATCCCTGGTTTTTATATGGCACAGCATCTTCAGAAAGAACTGCTTTATACATGGGGAAGTAAGAGTAGTAGTATATTATTGAAAAGCCCCCTTTTTGAATGATTCATCATAAAATGATGAAAAAGTTGTAGTTGGGTTTGGACATCATATTCTAAGTACCTAGGAAGCCTGAAAGATGAGAACTTTGCAAGTCTAAGTAAATATCTTGTTAGGATCCGACTCTTGGTTTTCTTCACAGACTATAGATGGTGAGGAAGCCTGACATAGGCTGTTTTGTCAGGGCTCCAAGTTGTCATTCTAACCTTTGACCCCTTTTCTTATCTTAACCTTGAGCACACCTTCTTCACCCCACTATAGAAGTAAGCAGCTTTCTTTGACAAATGGTTATTGAATGTTTTCTAAGTGTCAGCTATGGTCAAAAATATAGCTCACAATCATGAGGAAATATTTTAGCTTTTACATTCACCATTGATATATATCTAATGTTCTTTATTCTTGAGTCTAGGAAAGTCTGTGTCCCATTTGGTGTCAAGTTGATTTCTCACCTGTCTTGTGAAACTTTTTCTCATTAGTTTCTGCTTCTTTCTACATTTTCCAAATGTTGGTAAAATTTCTAAATTTTTATACCATTTCTTTTGAAATTGATGCCTATGGCTATTTCTCAATTCCATGTGTTAGTTTATGAAATGTCATTAAGTGTAAATATTTGCTATATTTGACTAAGTAGATGCCAAAGAAGTGAAGCTCTAAAAAATGCATATCATATCAAAGCAGATTAGAATTTAAGATAAATAGTATCTTTTGAAAATTCTCAAATGTGTATAATAGTGGAGACATACTTATGTGCTTAAAAACATCCTATCAGAACTTCTCAACCCATGGTGAATCCTTTTCCTTCTCTTCTTCACATCAGTCTGTACTTTTTACCCTATATTCAATGCTGTTAAAACTGGAGATGATATGGAGCAGCAGCTCCAGGTACCCCATTACTTTGGAAAGTTTTGGGAAGGAACAAAGTTGAGATGTACCTTATTTATAGTTTTCTTCTATGAACATGCGTTAATGCTAATTTAACAAAAATCTTCATTTTTGTGTTTTCTAGCACCATATATACCACAACATAACTTTGTTTCCAAGCTCTAAAAAGGTGTGCACCCAGCCTATCTGTACCTAGGCTCCTCCTATAGCACACCCTCAAGGACTTTTGTGAAGATCTATTGTCCCTGCAGTTTACCTGGATGTTCTTTCTGGAAAAAAAATCTCCTATTAACAGTCTGACAAGGACTGTTGATTATAACTTGCACAAGTACTATCTAACCCAAAACAAGTGTTGTCCTGAAAAAGTTTTGAGAGAAAGACTATGAATAGAGGTCATTGGTCCTATGAAGGCTGGATAGATGCCCCAGTGTAGGGGAACTGAGGGTGGGGAGGCAGGAGTGAGTGAGTGAGGGGAGGAACACCCTCATAGAAGCAGGGGGCAGGGGAATGGGGTAGGGAGTTGCCAGAAAGGGGGGGACTAGGAAAGGGAATAACATTTGAAATATAAATAAAGAAAATATCCAATAAAAAAGAAGAATTCAGACACAAAGATAGCAAAAGCTAACATTATAACATTATAATATGTAATGTGTGGTTCCTCATTCAATCTTGATGCTGGGGTGTGTGAATTCCGCTCAGGTAGATGAAATAGGAGGATGCTAGTCTACAATTCATTCTCTTCACCATTAGGTTTGGGGTGTCAGAATTCAGCCTAAGATGGGGACTTCAGCCCAATTGAGAAACAGTGCAGGCTGAGGCCAAGGAAGCAGGGGCTCCCAAACTCCTAGGTGTCTAGTTGCCACTGAGATATGAGTGGAATGGAGTCAGGAACAAGGGGGTTATGCAGGCTAGTGATGAGCCCAGGGCTGGGGATGTGGGACTCCTGCTTAGCTTAGGGGTAAGTGTCTGTGTTCAGAGTGCAGAAGGGCCTTCTGTAGGGAAGACTTCCCATCACAGCTTCGTGAAGAGAGAGACAGTTCTTGCTTATCTGAACTATTTATTCCTTGTTCATTGCTGAAAATGGGTGCGTATGACTAACTCAGCATGAACCTTTTGTAGGAAGGAATGCTTGGGAAAGGAAGTTTATTGGTTAAACAATTGGGCTAGCCCATCTAGATAACTCATTAGTGTGGAGAACTCTGTGCTTTGACTAATGGTCACAGATCCTCATGTGGGGTGTCATGGTCATGTGTTCCAAGACAGGAACTGGGTAGGGAGCAGATGTAACTCCTACCACTTTCAGATATGAGAAATACCAGGGTCTCTGAATCCACCCAACCTTCCCAGATTTTGTCTGGTAACATGGTTCCACTTTCCCCCATAGTAACGTATTATATAGATTGAAGACTGAAAGTCATGAACTAGTCACTATGATTATTGTCATCTCAGCATGGGGCTCTATCCTAGGGAAGCTTAGAGTAAGAGGGATAAATAAGAAGCCACACCTCCTCTGATACTTGGTTCCCTGTGAAAGGAGGACCACTTCTTTCTAAAATCCATAAAGAGGTTGTGTTGGACACTCAGGGTTTGTCATCCTATGCATTAATACAACTGTGGCAGAGGCTACTAGTAATTTAAGGCCTTCAACATCTCTTCTCATCACATGCTGACAGTATCTCTCCTCATGCCTTGCTTTGAGCCCCAGAGATGTTCTGATGCTGAGGAGCAATGTCCCAACACCCATTGTGCATACATTGCAATGCCCTGCAACATTTTAGATCTCTCCTTTTGGCAAAGAATTTGAGGCAATAGATGAATTCTTCTTTTGTTTTCTTCCTCTGTACAGATAGCTTTAGGGCCTTTTTTGGTAAGGTTTTCCTGGAGGTCGGACGCATTTGAATCCTTTGTCAATTCAATGGCAATCCATGAAGATATTTACTTATTTTTATACTCATTAAAATCACTTCACAAAGAAACATTCCTGTGTTTTCTCTTCGGCTCGACTTTCAAGGACTCCGGACTAAGATCTTAGGACAGAAGAAGAAAATGATTTTTTTAAGGAGAAGGGTGGTGCTGGGCTAATGGAAATCCTTCTACCCACAAGGAAAAGTCTGAAACAATCACTTCTTTTCTAACAGGGAAAAATAATAGAGCTGTACTCCAGATGAGTAAGAGAGACTTTTCTTTGGTGAAGCTAATTCTCTGACACCAAGAAATGTTAAAAAAAAAAAAGTCAATGATTTTTTATGGATCTTAAGAGAGATAGAAATAAAATCAGGAGGTAGAGGATCAATCATAATAGGATAAGAGCCTTCCAAACCATCAAAGACTCTAGCTGGTGTTCAATCACCTGAGGAGAAAGTACTTTCAGAGCAGAGAATTGGAGGTTAGGGAAACCTCTTTTAGTTCCATGTGATTGACTATATAAAACTATTTTTATGAGACTATTGAAGACTAAGTGGGGATTGGGAACATACTTCTTACACTCAAGTTTTCATGGTTTTGCATCTTATACAATTACTTAATGATGAGACTAGGGAGAAAACCGTAGTCACAAACTATTTTCTTCTATCATAAAGACACATGAGTCTGTCTTTATAGCTTCAGACAGGTACTGGCACCATCCTGCAGAAGCCTGGCTGTAAATTACGTGCATATGCCTAATCTTTGGGTAGACCATAGGGTTTCTCTTGTTCATAATTCTAGCTACTGCTGTTCCTAAACATTTATGAGCAAAATACCTTAGATGTATTTTTCTCCTGTTCTGAATTGTCTTAGCCAGGCCCCTCATTCCCACTGGTGGCTTTTGCTCTATGAGGCTTTTGTACCATTTTAGTAGCAGTGATTTCTATAGATACCACAGGATAGTTCTGGGTTGAGCACACTGTAGCAGTCTTTTTATGAGACAGGGATTATCTGCTACTAGACAACTGAAGCTATACATAAGGCCCGTGCTACCCGAAGAAGAGCTCAGAAGATTTAGAAATAAATGTGCCTCCAGTCATGGAGCATCTATCACCATCAGAATCCTTCTGACTGTATGATTTCATGCTCTTTATAATGACTCTGACAACCCCTGGAAAGTTGATATGGGATACGTTCACGCTAGTCTCTTCAGAAAGATAGCTAGATTTCCTTCAGTGGAAGTTAGGTTTGTTGATGATTCTTTGTTCATAAAGCAGGATGAGAATAATAAATAGTGTGATCCAGAAAGCACAGTTCATTGGCAATTCTTCCAAAGCCACTATATGGCCTTCAAAAGGACTTCCTTCTTGGAGTCACACTTCCTGCTCAGCAGGTGAGGAGCTGAATCATAATACCACAGTGGAAAGGGAGGAGCAAAAAGTGAAGGCTTATATTTCCTCTGGAGAGACACAGCTCCAGTCTAACCTGCTAAACTGTTCCCATCACCATCAGAAAGCAACAAAGGTAAAGAAATCTTTCTGTACTTTATGAGTAGAATTGTTGTCAGAGGGCTACAAATAAGAGTCAAAGACGACACTTAACAAGTGTGTAATGAGTCAGATGAGGGGGTAGCTTATTATTTAACTGAATATGGCTCTTCACTGACCTTTTGATAAGGTTATTAGCATATTTGAATATCATTGAAAATGTGCATCATGAAACCATTAATTCAGCTAACTATATCTCATAAATCTGATTGTTTTAGTGAAGAAATTATGATTATATTTTCTATTTAGTATTAATCCTAGTTCTTTAGATAAGTATTATCCCTTTGTCTCTGTGGTATTTCTCTGTTTGCATATGGATGCATGTGTGTGGGGGGATGGGTGGAGGTACGTGTGTGGAGGTCTGTGTTTGTGTGTCTGTGGGTCTATGTGTCTGTGTATCTGTGTGCATGTGTGTGTGTAAATTTTTTTCTAAGTGTGTATGTCTCTGTGTGTGTTTGTATCTGTGTCTACCCGTAAATTCATCTCTGTGTGTGTGTATCTCTGGGTCTGTGTATGTAAGTATCTCCCTCTACCTCTCCCCCCTCCACCTCTTTCCTCTCTAGATGGGGTGTCTGGGTTTTTCTGTGTGTGTGTTTCTTTGTGTCTGTGTCTGAGTTTCATTCTGTGTACTTTTACCAGGCAGTTCCCAGGTTGTAAGAAGCTGAAGTCTTTGTCATATATGTGATCTGAAAGAGCTGACCAAGACTTTGTATGTCTGTACAGTCTGATTTGTGATACATGTTCCCCCCTGACATTTTCTGAATAGAGCCATCTCTTCTTGAATCCATTTTTTAAACCTAAAGAGGACAAGAGTCTAAGGAATCTTTCTTTGCTTCATTTTCTCCCACAGCTACCTTTAGATTACACACTCAGCTTTCCTCAGAGATGTTTCTTATTCTGAAATATAGGCAGAAAAGTACAGAGATGTTCAAGGAAGCTTTCTAAAATTATCTTCTTTTCAAATTCTACTTCATCTTTCATGAAGCTCTCAGTATTGCCCCTGCAGATCTGTTTGGCCATGATGGGTTCTACACATGTCTTTCAGGATTCATATACTTTTACACTTTTATACAGTGTGTTGTTCATGTAAATTGACTGGCCAGTCTTCATTAGTCTAGAAGAAATAAAATATTCAATGTTATTTTCTCTAGTATATATTTGTTTTGGGGCAAACATGAAGACATTGATAAGTTCATAAATTTATTTTCCTTCCATCAAGAATGATAATTCTAGTGACAAAATCCAATTTATTCACTGGACCAAAATCTGTAATTCATCCACACATTATTCTGTTTATGCAAAGACTATCACCCAGATGTAGAAAAAATGTCAGGAAAGGCTGGAGCATAAAATTAATTGAATGCAATTTTGAAACTAGAACCATTGTGAAAGATTTGTGCTTATAACTATAAAGGTAGTATTCTAGAGAATGAACTGAGATTATAGACATCTTTAATGATTCATTATAAACAAGGCCGTGGACAGCAAAGCTGTGGACGAAGCTCATGACATTATTGTAATTGTAAATTTCCAACATCGTTGTAAATATGAACTCAGCATTTTCGTTTCTTTTACGGTGCACTGTCAGATTCAGCTGTGAGGTCAGGCAGCCGTACTATTCATTGACTGGTATCTGTTGAAGTTAGCTGCCAATGTTGTCGTATTACCTAATAGCATGTGGCAGTGATTGGGAGAAACAAGAGGATCACGAGAGATGGACCACAGTTCCAGTCCTAACAGTATGCAATCTCTCAAGTTCCCAATGTATCCTCTGCAGAACTGAAGACTCTGAATCCTGCACATACAGTACTTGGTGTGCATGAACCCTGTGATCCAATCACTTATTTCTCAAAGGCATTTTAGTGTATGTGTATAAACAGGGCATATGAAGATGTTCTTCACAGCACTTCCTATGATGCTGTCATGCAGGGTGCCATTGAAGCGTCAGTCCCCAGGGAGTAAATAGGCTAACATATGATGAAAATATAAGAATTCACTAGCAGAAGTGGTATATCTGGAGCAACACGGCTGCATCCTAAATATATAGTGCTAAATAAAGAATAAACTTCTTAACAGAAGATTATTTATGAAAGCCAAAAAGTATACAATCCAACAAAATTGATATTTTACAAGGACACATACAAATAAAGGGTATTGTTTGAAGAAATTAAAGGTATGGTCTGCGGGTGGGGTGAAAGAGAGTGAATTAGCTCAAAGTGGTGAGTGAAGAGGAGAGGGACCAGTGTAGTCTCAGGACTCTGGCTTCCAGGGGAGGGCTTATGCTTTGAGCTTTTATACTCAAGATTATAAAGAAAGAAGCCGTCAGAATTTTCAAAAGTACAGAGCACATTAAGTGACCCTATTGTATTCTAAAGTCTTTTAAGGAGCCTCAGTAATTACAGGGTTCTATAACTACTTTATAATCAAAATGGCATAAATTGAAAAAAATTACATTTGCTTGAAGTTACAACCTAGAATGTAATTTCACCCAGTATCTCCACCCAGTACAGAGAAGAATATAGTATGGAGAGAGGCCAGCTTAGATGTACCTCAATACTGGGTGGACTTTTATTATTAAGATTACCAAATAAGTCTTTTCCAAGGACACTAATTATTATAGATATTATTAAGATTAAGCTGAAGGACAGTATCTGGCTCTGAAGACTTTAGCTGCACAGTGACACAAGATCAGCAAAGTCCCATGCCATATTTTTGTTTTCAAAAATATCAAAATGAAAGACTAGTCTAGCTCCTGCTTGGCTCTAGTGCGCCATGCTGGGTGGTGTCAGAGATAAAAGGCATAGCATCTAGTGCCTAGGAATAGATTTAGAGTGACCACTGTTAATTGCAGGATGAGGTGATGATCATCACTGGCACCGTGTAAATGCCATGGCTCATTGTTTTGAAAGTCCATAGGTGACACATTTCCTTTTGCTTCTCAGTCGCCTGACAGCATGTGGTTGAGCCACAGGCACCCCTCCCTCTCTCAGACCTGAGGACCGTGCGCACGCAGCTCTTTACGGCAGTCAGAACACAAAGCACTGAGCCTTGGAGGGGAGCATGGCATACATTCCTAAATCAGTGACACACAAGGCCACACCCCAGAGAATACACCTCCAGTGAGTTCATGTCAAATGGACATGGCTGAAAACACACATTAGTGACTATGATCAGTGGACAGAAGCAGGGAGGAATATGGATGGTTTGCTACACTATGTTCTTAGGGAACATGTGCTTAGTCTAGTGTGCTAAAAACACATGTGAAACATACGTGAAAGATAAGAGGTAAAAGGGTGAAGTGTTTTCAGATCTTTGAGGGACTAACTAAAATGCATAGATGCATTAGAAAACTGTGAGTTTTCCTAAGTGGGCCTGCTGGCCTCAGAGGACAAGGAGGCATAACCGGATTTTCTGAAGTAAGCAGAGATCCTTTTAGCCACAAGCAGCAACAGAAGTCTCAACTGAAACATTTCTTTTACACAGCAAGAAAAGCTGTCATGAGACATGACAAGAAATGCCAAAGCAGGGTAGATCCAAGCCTGTTAATCCACCCACTCAGTTGTGAGTCATAAAGGACTCAAATTTTCCCCATCTTTCTCCTCTGGCATGCTGGGTTTTCTCTTTGACTAGTTACCTCATAGTCATGAAAAGCTACTCTAATGGTAGCCACATGTAGACAGTGCAGCTCTGAAAAAGGAGATTCTCCTATGGGTCTCCTATTGACCTTTATCCAGAGAAAAAATTTCCTTAGCAAGGATTCCAGAAGTTTCTGAGTCCTAAGTCACTCACTGACAAGGAATGCAGAATTGTTTTAATTGGTTTAGGCAATTAAGACTTGGGACCAGGAAGCTTAAAGTCTTCTCTTAAGCACACATGGAATCTGTATTAGAGCTAGCCCTCTTGCTGACTGCTGGGTAATTAACATTTAAAATGTGCTGTCCAGAAAGCAGGGGAGAGGGTTGAACAGTAAGCAGAGAATCATAAAATATCAGAAAGGAGGGCAGATGGGAAGAAGGTCACAGAGATGGTGTATGTTAACTAGATTACCTGACAGCCCAACTTCATAAGAGCTCTCTGGGCATTTTGATTTCTCAGTGGGGCATGTTTGCTTCTAAAGCACATCTTACTTGTCTCTATCCCCACTTTTCAGGGCATTTGGCCTCCCACTTTTTTTCCTGGATCTATATATTTCTTTTTCTGCATGTTGGTCTCCTTTCAACCTATTGCTTTTCTCCTGGATATTCTGACTACTTGCATATTCCTGGAAAACTCTCCTACTCTTCAATAGAAGCAGCCTGTGCCTCTCAGGGTAGATCTGCTTCTCTCCTCTGTACTTCCACTGAATTCTGGGCATATTTTCATATTGCTGTACTTACTGGGCTAAACTCCCTTCTCTTCATGTACATTTTTGAGGGGCATCTCTTTGTCCATCAGTGACAACAAAAGGGAACCTATGATCTGATAGAGTCAGGCATCAAGGGAGTAGATCAGATAAAAAATAAATGGCATGTGTAGTGACGCAGGTGGTGTGTTCTAGGGAGAAACAGAAAGCAAAGAACTATGATGTAGAGGGTGTGGCTGAGATTTCAATGGGAATGACCAAAGAAAGGCTTACTGATACAATATATTTCTGAAAGCAATGAGAAATGGACTGTCAGAGTGAGCCCTCTGACAGCTGGTGGGAAGAACAGCTCGGAGGAAGGATAAGCAATGTAGAAGGCCTGATGTGGACATGCTCGGCTGAAAGGACATGTTGGATGAAAGGCAAAGCTAAAGTATTGAGAGTCAGCGCAGTAGGGCAGAGAGGAGTCCTGAGGAGGCTGGGGTCAGGCCAGAGAACTGTTGAACTGCCGTGCTGGTTATGGTAAGGCGTTTACTTCTCTTTGAGAATAGCATGATACTGAAAATGCTGAGTACAGAGGAACTTTACATCTGACTTTTAAGTAACACCACTCTTGCCTCTCAAGAAAATACAATGGGGACATAAAAAATGAAGAAGGTAACCAGGAGTGCAAAGTGTTGCAATATTGTGAGGAGGGAGGGGGAAAAGCTTTGCCTAAAGTGGTAAAATCAGAAAGAGTGACAGCATTTTAAAAGTAGAGGAAATAAGATATTTTCATAGATTGAAGGGGAATAAGAATTAGATAATATTAAAAGATTATATCCAGGTTATTAGCTTGAAAATTGGAAAAGTGGAGCCAGGAGTTCTGCAAATGAGGAAAGTCTTGATGGAAGAGGCAAGATGGAGGGCTGAGGAGCCAAGGGTTTGCTGTCCATCATTTCTCATCTGAAGGACCCCTCAGGGTAAGCAGAGGGTCAAGTCTGTAGCTGTTTATATGCACCTAGAATTGAGAAGCAGCACAAATTCAAAGCAAAGTCAGCATTGTTTCTGCTGTGACCAAACATCTGAGGAAGTGGAAAAGGAAGAAAAGGTTCCACTTAGTTTGTAGTTTCAGAATAGTCAGTAACATAGTGAAGGGATGATGGAATAGAACAAATTATAGAAAGAACAAAGAAGCGGTAGGGAGGGAGAGGGAGAGAAAGAGGGACATGGACAGGGATAGATGCACAGGAACAGGAACAGGGACAAGGAGAGGGAGAGGGAGAGAAAATAAATAGCTCCACGTACGTAAGCTTAGTGATGTTGTTCCTCCAGACAGGTTCTACCTAACATTCCCAGAACCTCTCAAAATAGTTTCACTAGCTTGAGAACAGCCTATGAGGTATATTTTATATTCGGATTCTAGCAAGGACCTATCAGGGTGTTAGTGATAAATGGATCTGAGTTGGGCTGAGGCCACCTGGGATGTGGATGGAAAGGCAAATAAAACTCAGTTCCGAAGCTTGATGAGTTATGAAGAGCAGTTGCAAACAATGGAGAAAGACTCTGAATGTAAGACTGAGGGGTTCCTCAGGAGGCAGGCAGTGGAGCGAAAGACTGACTACCAGGAAGACAAAGCAAAGAACTGCTTGTTGACAATGAACCTAGAAAGAATCCAGTCTCCTTGTTGCCAGGAGCTACTCTTTTTATTTTATTTTATTTATTTTATTTTATTTTTATTTTATTTTATTTTATTTTTATTTTTATTTTTATTTTTATTTTATTTTGTTTTGTTTTGTTTTATTTTATTTTATGTTTTATTTATTTTTTATTGGATATTTTATGCATTTACATTTCAAATGTTATCCCTTTTCCTGGTTTCCCCTCCAGACCCCTCTTCCCCATCCTCCCTCCCCCTGCTTCTATGAGGGTGCTCCTCCTCCCGCCCACCCACTCCCACCTCACCTCCCCGGCATTCCCCAACACTGGGGAATACAGCAACACAGGACCAAGGACTTCTGCTCCTACTGATGCCAGTCAGGACACTTGCTGTTTCTAGGGCTGGCTCTCCAGTCCCTCTGGTGCTCCATCAGTGTCTGTAGGACTAGACATTTTTTCCCCCAATATGCTCTTTCCCTAAAATACCACACACTGCAGCATCAACTTTCTTTTTCTCAGGTTTTTCCTTTTTGGTTCCTCCTCTGATGTGTCTCTGACTGGGTGACCTTCTTAGCTTTACTTTGCATTCCTGGAAGAGTGCCAAGAAGGGGATCAGACTGTGGCAGGTGGCAGGTTGTTTGTGGGAAACTGCATAGAGTGCTCACACCCTCCTCCTGTGAGGTCCTGAACAGGAGCAGTCTGGTGGGAAAACAATTGTTTGTCTGAGTCTGTGAAGCATAAGCATTTTGTACGCATGTCCCAAGAAAAGTGGTATTTTAAAGCATAAAAAGGCAGCACCCAAGGACTAACTTTTCTTGCTCTACTTGCAGGCATTGTCTGGGATAAGAATGGATCCCATCACCACCGCAAACACTGAATTTTGCCTTGATGTGTTCAAAGAGCTGAGCAGTAGCAACGTGGGAGAAAACGTCTTCTTTTCTCCACTCACGGTGTTTTATGCGCTCAGCATGCTCCTCCTAGGTGCTAGGGGAAAGAGCGCCGAGCAAATGGGAAAGGTACTATGAAGCGACACACCCTGAAACCAGACAGCTTTCACGTGCTCCCTCTTGTTTGACAAACTTCAGTCATTTTTATTAAAAAAATATATTATGTGATACAAAGGCATACTTACGTATGTCATATCTATTAGAAAGGCAAAAGTTTTAAGGAATAGAGTTTAATGCAAACTAGTGTCATCCATAGCTGCTTTTCTATCAAATTAATTTCTTCAGTAACTTTTTTCATTTTTCCACAACTTATTTTTTACTCACATTGCATCCCAATAGCAGTCCCTTCTCTCCTCTCTTCCCAGTGCTACCCTTGTAAATCCCTTCCCTGTTACCCTCCCCTTCTACTCAAAGAAGGGGATGCCACTTTGGGTACCACCTCACCCTGGGATATCTAGTTCCAGCAGGACTAAGAACTTCCTCTCCCACTGAGGTCCAACCAGACAGGCTCAGTAGGGGAAGGTGATCTAATGGTGGGCAACAGAGTCAGAGACAGCCCCTACTCTAATTGTTAGGAAACTCATATGAAGACCAAGTTAGACATCTGCTACAAGCATGTAGGGGACCCAGGTCCAGACCCCTATGATCACTTTTGGCATTACTATTTCGGCAATTTGAACATAATAGAGAACACATGATTGGCACTATTCTTTTGATCTAAAATTTTTAACCAAAAATCCTTAAAAGAATTTCTGACTAAATTTATTCATGGCAAACCTGTTAGCAAGCAGAGATTCTTATTCCATTTTACATCTAGAGGAATGGTGGCATGTCACATAACCCTGGCTGTAAGATCTGTCCAATTTATGGATTTCTATTATTCTGCATGTTTGGAAGATACCTCTTGATAACTCTTAGTACAGTCATTTGTCTTGCTGTTTCTTTACTGGGAAACCATCATGGTTGCAGGGCTTTCTATGAGCCATGCTCTAGTTAGAGGCCTGAAGTGTAGGAAGAAGGCAGAGTGGCCTGGCATAGTAGAGTTCTACTCTTAGAACCTGGTAAAGTATGGACTGGGTAAGGGTGATTGTCACTTCTGATCTCCGTTTTCCTAACATCAAATGAAAGTGATCGAGTTTACCTGTGCAGTTGTTGGGAGGATTCACTATGACACCTGAGAACTTAACTTATGACCTGAAACATAATACCATTAGATGTTATCTATTTATACTGGTCTTGTCTGAAATAGAAGCAGGAACACAGCTCTCAGATTTAGTAGATCATACATTACTTTTGTGGCTAGTTGATCTCTTTTCTTTTCCCAGGTGCTCCACTATGACAACTTTTCAGGATTCTTACAAGCAAAGATGAAAAATTCTTCTGAGGTATGCTGCTATCAGTGCATATTCATATTGAGTACTCTCAACATTATACACCAAGAAGTCATCCACCAGTCTGGATGAGTGGAGTCCTCTCATGGGGCCAAAGGAAGCCAGCTCTGGCCTAAAGTTCTCTGCTAATGCTCCCAATAATCACAGCAAGAGTGTTGAATTAAGCCCATGGTAATAATGATAGCAACAAGGTTTAAAGCCTCTCTCTCCAGTCTTTCAATCTGATCATCATTGCCATTCAGACATTTTGTTCTGTGCCCTTGTCTGTTGTTGATGCTGCCACATTCACCCAGGAACCTTTGTTTTATCATTCTACTGAGATTCATTGAGAAATAATTGGCTTTTAATTTCATACTGTCCCTGATGCAGTCCCATCCACATGCTCTGTGACAGTGGTACCTAGTTATTCTCCAAGCGGTATTCACCCCTTTACATAGAATTCTCTCAATATAGTATTTTCAATAGTTTATGGGTATATGGATAAATGTGTATACACATGGGTGCAGACATAGATACAGGCACATACACAGACATATAAACAGACATATTTGAAACCTTCACAGAAACCCTACTTATTAGGAACTATTATTCAGGAAAGGTAGACGTTGCATTTTTGGTATCTATGGATTCTTAGTCCTCATTCATATGTATTACAGTTACAAACTCAGTAAAACTGCTACTGTACAAAACAAGTGAATGTATTAAATCTTATTAGTGAAGGTTAAAGTATTGGTTTATGTAGTCATTCAGAAAGTCACGAGATATTGCTTGGGTATGTTGATTCAGGCCTGTAATCTCAGCATTTAGGAGGCAGAGGCAGGAAGATGGTAGCTAAGTTCAATGCAGAACTTCTATATATAACAAGTTTGTTTGAGCCAGACCTATCTAGCAACACCATTCCCTAGTTGGTAAGAAAGGGTCAACAAGAATTTAAGAGGGACAAGATGGTAATGTGGAAGAAAATAGGTACACAATTCATAGAACAGAAAAAAACTACAAGTAACAAACTGTCAAAAATATAAAAAAGACCGAGCATTTAAAATAGAAACATAAATACACAGACAGTTGCAGAAGTTGCATTAGAATCTTCTTTGTTCATGAAAACTTAAACTTTTGGATTAAACTATTAGGCTCATCAAGTTGAGCTCAGCTCAGCTCAACACATGAGCCTGCATGGTTGGCTGAGATCATTTTGCTAAGGGAAATCAAGTTCGTCTCACTGTGTTCACTGCTGTCTATTAGAAGGCAAATATCTTACTCTGCAGATATTGTACTTTTCATTATTTCTAACTCTTCAATGGCCAGAAAGCAATCACTTATCTTCTCTGTTCACCACTCCCAGTGTGGCCAAGTTGGAAGGATGCATCCTGAGTTCAGAGCCCTGGTATCCCACATAAACCAACAGAACTCCCTCAGCATTGCTAACAGAATCTACGGGTCAAAGGCAATAGAATTCCACAAGGTGAGCACACAAGGCACGTCTGAATTTTATATAGAAGATCAAGGAAGAGTGAGCAGAGCTCATAGTATTCTGATAATGTTGAATTTGAGCTTAGAATTTCCAAGACAGGACTTTATTAAAAATTCTCAGAGTTCTGCACTATCATGTGAAACTTCCTTTGTCTGCCAAATCCCTAAAGCTATTCAAGAACTAAGGTCAGAGGTAAAGCACAAAATGAAGGCATTTGTAAGAGTTGCCCTTTGAGAATGAGAAGAAAGGTGAAATACATTTTTACTCTTTAGCAATCACCCTTGATGGTAGACTGTCAAGAGGTAGTTGAAAGCACATTGAGTGTGAGTCAAGAGATGAGAGGTCTCCTTCCCCTTACTTATATGACTTTGGATAAGTCACTTCTCTCTTTAAAATAAGAGGATTAGATATTTTTCTAGCTCCAAAATTAGAGATGGGTCTTGGCTCTTACCCACCAACACTGAAGGGTGCAGTTTCATTGACTGTTTACTTCATCTCCAGTGCCAGTCACTTCTGAGCTCATCACAAGCATTACATCAAACAATTGTTTCATTGTGTTATGTCACAGACAGCAAATTTCCATGAATTCTAAAGTCTATAAAGCAGATTCTGAAAATTCCAATTGACAAAGGTCATACCAATTATTATCAAAGTTGAAATGTGATTCTTCTCTAAACTCAAGCCTTCTTCCTGTAATGACTGACATGAAATGCTGTTATCCTCGGTCCCTCTCTGTTTGATTGTGATTATGAAAGTGTGAAGAAGCCTCAAATTTCTGTTTTCTTTCCCATTCTGGCTGCTTAAACTGTGGACTTTTACTCTTTAGCAATAGCCCTTGATGGTAGACTGTCAAGAGGTAGTTGAAAGCACATTGAGTATGAGTCAAGAGATGAGAGGTCTCCTTCCCCTTACTTATATGACTTTGGATAAGTCACTTCTCTCTTTAAAATAAGAGGACATCACACATCTCTGATAGAATTTTTGCATCTGAGGTGGGTGGACCACCTTGGTACTTCAGACATTCTAAGAATCTTCCTTCTACTTTGACAGAAGATCACAAAAATGTGTTCTGTTGAGTGCTTGTGGTGATGGAAGTCATGGGCTGTTTCCTTTGAGCTGCTATACTTTCTTTCGCCTTTGCCGCTCCCAAACGCGGATCCAGACACGAGAGTAGATAAAAGTTGATTTGGAGTGGGAGGTTTGAATTTGTTCCTGAGGAAAGAAGGAAGCTTAGCCACTATTCTTGACAAGCTTTTATTCTAAAACTGTTGCTCTTTACTTTGAAGAGGAAAACATAGAGACAGGCAAAAAGGGTGCCCATTGCCCATTGTATCAAATTCATCAATTTGACTTTAAGGTACTGCTCTAAGAAAGCCTGTGATATAATGGTCAAACAGCCAAAGGTTTCTGAACATTTTTTATTTTTGGAAATCCTTGGATTTAAGGACGAGTATTCACAGATATTATTCCACTTTAGCTTCTGACAAAATATTTAGCTAAATATTATTCCATTTTAGCTTCTGACAAAACATTTCTGACAAAAATTTAGCAACTGATTTTTGTCTGTGTTAGGACTTTAGAACATTCTAAACTATAAGGATTGTGTGTGTGTATGTGTGTGTGTATGTGTGTGTGTGTTGCTGCAGGAGTGAGTAATTGAAGCACATGTGTACATGGAAGTCAGAGGACAGCTTTGTGTGTCAGTTTTTTCGTACACTTTTTTCTAAAACAAGGTCTTCTCCTTGTTGCTTACCACTGCTTACAGCAAGCGACCCTGCTTCCGGGTTCCACCCGTCTGTGCTTTCCACCTCCTGAGGGAGAACAGAGGTTACAAGTGCATGTCTCCACACCTGACTTTTACATGGGATTGGCAATGAGAACTCAGCTCCTCACACATGCATAGACAGTAATTTACTCACTGGGCCATCTTCCCAGACCCTCCCTTGCACTATTTTTCTGCTGGTTTTTAATTGTCCTTTCTTTTGCAGCAATATGTAAGATGTTGTGAGAAACTGTACCAAGCCAAGCTGCAAACTGTTGATTTTGAACTATCTGCAGAAGAGACAAGGAAAAGTATTAATGCTTGGGTTAAAAATAAAACTAATGGTAAGGATGATTGTGTGTGTGTGTGTTTGTGTGTGTGTGTGTGTCTGTGGTGTGTGAGGGAGTGTATGTTTGCATATATTTGTATGTGTACAAACTTTATGCTCCATTGGGAAAGTGTTACCTTGCCATGCTTACAAGGAAGCTGAAGTCAACTAGTATAAAGTCTAAAAGCTGAAGACTAGTTGTCTTCGTTGCCATTTTACTGCTGTGAACAGACACCGTGACCAAGGCAACTCTTATTTTTTTTAATTCTATATATTTTTTATTTACATTTCAAATGATTTCCCCTTTTCTAGCCCCCCACTCTCCGAAAGTCCCGTAAGCCCACTTCTCTCCCCCGTCCTCCCACCCACCCCTTCCCACTTCCCCGTTCTGGTTTTGCTGAATACTGCTTAACTGAGTCTTTCCAGAACAGGGGGCCACTCTTCCTTTCTTCTTGTACCTCATTTGATGTGTGGATTATGTTTTGGGTATTCCAGGTTTCTAGGTTAATATCCACTTATTAGTGAGTGCATACCATGATTCACCTTTTGAGTCTGGGTTACCTCCCTTAGTATAATGTTCTCTAGCTCCATCCATTTGCCTAAGAATTTCATGAATTCATTGTTTCTAATGGCTGAATAGTACTCCATTGTGTAGATATACCACATTTTTTGCATCCACTCTTCTGTTGAGGGATACCTGGGTTCTTTCCAGCACCTGCAATTATAAATAGGGCTGCTATGAACATAGTAGAGCATGTATCCTTATTACATGGTGGGGAATCCTCTGGGTATATGCCCAGGAGTGGTATAGCAGGATCTTCTAGAAGTGAGGTGCCCAGTTTTCGGAGGAACCACTAAGGCAACTCTTATAAGAACAACATTTAAATTGGGCTGGCTTACAGTTCAGACATTCAGTCCATCATCATCAAGGCAGAAACATGGCAGCATGTAGGCAGGTATGGTGCAGGAGGACATGAGAGTTCTGCATCTTCATGTGAAGGCTGCTGGAAGAATACTACTCCAGACAGCTAGGGTGAGGGTATTAAAAATCATACCCACAGTAACACTCCTACTCCAACAAGGGCACACCTCCTAACAGTGCCACTCTCTGGGCCAAACGTATACAAATCATCACACTAATATAAAGTCTAATGCAATGGATGATTTGGAAAATACTTAGGAATGTATCTTACAGTCATTTGTCCTAAGCCAGTGGAAAGAAATGAGTACCTCTTCTATTTTAAAGAAATGTCATAAAGTTAGCAATTTTATTAAAATTAATTCCCTCAGCCATTCAGAAACATATTTTAAGTATCTTTGTATATCTATTTTTATAATATGATAGTTATGGTATAGCCTCAAGATTATAATGAAAATAAAACTTTTTGTTATGTCTAGTGTTGGATGTGTCAACCTTCTTGGGCTTCACATCCAGTAATAGGTTACATTTCCAAATTTCTAGGTTGCAATGTGCTGAAAGGCATGAGGGTAACTGGATGTTTACCTTTATTCAGAATATTTACAAAGCAGACAAGTTCTAGTATCTTCCAAACACATCTCTGATTTCAAATATACCTTTACTTTAAATGATCTTTGTATTTGTAATACTCTAGTTCTCCACTGCAAGGGTAAGTGACCCAGAATGCAGTGAATGCCTGAACTCCTGCATCTGGACAGAGGCAGGGTTATTTACTACCAGTGCAATTGTAAACAACCTTGTCTGTAAAAGCAAACTTCAGGACAGCCTGGTCTATATAACAACCTCTAGGGGAAGCTTGACCTATACAGGACAACCTGGTTTACACATTGAGTTCCAGGATAGCCTGGTCTACAAAGTGAGTTCCAGGGCAACCTGATGTAAATAGTGAACTTCAGAATAGCCTGCTTGGCTACAATGGCTATTATGCAGACAACCCCTTTTAAATTCAGGGGATCACAATCACAAAACAAGGAAACCAGGAAGGGGACTTAATGAATCTAAAAGTCATTTCAGTGAGAATGGGAGACAGCTTGAAGGAGATTTGTAGGGTGAGAAAGTCAAAAATTTTGCATATATGTATGAAGCTGTTAAATAATAAAAAACTAAAAACCACTACTATAAACACAACAAAACAAACAATAAAAACAACTAAGTAAGCAGAGTTGGGTGATAACCTGTCAATACAGAGCTCACTGCTTGAGCACGAGGAGCTGAGTCTGATGCTCAAGAGCATGCGTAGAAAAAGCTGTGTGTGGCGATGCATGCCTGTAATCTTCCTGCTTCAAAGTTGAGACAGGAAAAGTTCCAGTGCAGGCTGATTATTCATCCAGAGTATCAGGGAACACCAGGTCAGTAAGAGGCCTTGTCTTGAAGACGAAGGCAGAAAGCAACTGAGGAGTGATGCTCACATTTTATCTCTGACTTCTATGTGTCCACACACAGGTACACTTAGACACACACACACACAAACACACACACACAGAGACATACAGACACACACACACACACACACACACACACACACACACACACACGATTAAAGTGTCCATTTGTGTGTGTGTGTGTGTGTGTGTGTGTGTGTGTGCCAGCCACAGCACTCTTAAAGCCATCAGAGAACAATTGAGAGTTTTTCCATTTCTATCTCAGGTTCTCTTGATGGAACAGAAAGCTTGTATAGTAATTGCTTTCTCCTGCTAAGCCAGTGGCAGTTCTTCCTAATACAGTTCGTCAGGTTGTGGACTGTACTATTTTGGGGACCACAAAATTATTTTGTTGCTACTTCAGAACTGTAACTTTGCAATGTTATAACTCATAATGTTACTATCTAATATGCAGGATATCTGATATGTGACTCTCAAAGGGGTCATGACTCACAGGTTGAAAAACACTGTACTAAGCTGGGGGCAGGGGGGATCTTTTAAAGGTAAGTATGGAAGTTAATAATGGACTATAATGTGTTAGATAGGAATAGGTATAGGATAAACTGAGTCACCCCTAAGGCATTACTTCCTAGATCAGATGTTCCCATGACAGGGAAGGATCTATAGAGCTATAGTGAGGAATGGGAGTTCTTCTGGTACCTCAAATTTAAGGTGAATATTAGTGAAAAAGGTATGCAAATATCTGTTATCAACAAGTTAATCCAAATAGAAATATCTCTTACTTTCTTTGTTTTCCTCCAAGGAAAAATCACAAACTTATTTGTAAAGGGTACAATTGACCCATCCTCAGTTATGGTCTTAGTGAGTGCCATATATTTCAAGGGACAATGGCAAAATAAATTCCAGAAGACAGAGACAGTGAAAGCCCCCTTTCACATGAGTGTGGTAAGTATTTCATTTTCTAGACTTTTGACAAGGTTTGTAAAATGTAATATTAATTTAAGGACAATTCAGAAAGTTTTCATGAAAACATTGTTATAGGTTGATGATAGCTTTTATTTTTCAAAATGTCAGTAATTTTCCTACTAGACATGAGACTGGACAGAGACTCCCTGAAGGAATGGAAATTTCTAGTGTTCAGTTCCTGAAGTCTTGATGTTTGCACTGTGGTTACTTCCTGTGACAGCTCATAAAGCTATGCTTTATTTCTAGAGAGGATACACATGGCTTAGGAGAGATACTGGATGAGCCTGTCATTTGACTTCCCACATGAATTGTTTTAGCTAGAGACCAGTGTTATAACTGAGAGACTCAAATAGTCGCTCTACTACTGTTGTTCTTCAACAGTCTCTTTGACTTATTTTAGGATCACAAAATTGATAACATGAACAAAGGAAAGTAATACAAAGTATAGTTAATAGTTTATATTACTAACATTATATTTATTATTCTAACAGATAATCATGTTAGAAAAATAAAGTATACCTACATATCCACTCACATGTTACTGTATAATTTAATTATAATCTTTTTTAAAAAACAGGGTAAAAGTGCAGTTGTGGACATGATGTATCAGACTGGAACATTTAAGTTGGCCTTCATAAAGGAGCCACAGATGCAAGTCCTTGAGCTTCCCTATGCCAACAACAAACTAAGAATGGTCATCCTGCTTCCTGTAGGCACAGCCAGTGTGAGCCAGGTAAAAGGCCAACAATGTCAGCTTGAAGCTAGCATAAGTATGAGTGCATATGTGTGTGTGTGTTTTCCCTCTTTGTGGCCTTTGTTGTCTGTAAAGCCAACTACTGACTCATGAGTAATCTTAGTGGTCTTTTCCCCAGGAGCTGAACACTAACTATGATCCCTGCCCTTTAGTACTCAGGCAAGCCAAGCTTTTCATTTGTTGAAAAAGTCACGTAGGTTCACCATGTTATATAATCTAAATGTACACACATATTGCTCATGAGACACTTAGTGAACATCATTCTATAGTAATGAAATTTATTTGTGATCAGATTCCCGGGCCCTAGAGATCTAATGAAGCCTTGTTACTCTAAGGGACAGTTTGCTGCTCTAACCTGAGAATATACTTACAGGCTAATCATTTTTAACATCCTGAATTTATAAGGAAATAGAACCACAACCAGGAAGGAAAGGGACCAAGAACTAGTCATGAATTAGCGGTAGCAGGAATTTGGGTTCAGTCTCTTTTTCCTCATTGTAGCTGGAGGTTCTTAGCATTGAGAGACCTCGAAGGAAAGGCAGGCAGCATCTAACTGTAACCTAGCCACCACCAAGGCAGCACCTCAAGACATACCACGAAACAAAGTTCCTTAGGTGAACAGTTGAGCCTCTTGGAGCTTTCAGAGGCTGATTCACACAGTAGGATGATCACTCAGGGTTACCGAGTCAGCCAGTGTCTAGGGCAGGGCTTGGCTCTGGTGTCTGGGGAGGGGAGAGATGGGTGAGAGAGCTGGATTAGGTTGTATGCATTTGGATTAGGGAGTGAGGTGGATACCAGTTCAGAGGCGATACGTTTGGCTCACATGTGCTCCTCTGTGTTTTGACTCTTAGATAGAAAAACA
The DNA here is from genome assembly GCF_947179515.1 of Apodemus sylvaticus. Lineage (NCBI taxonomy): Eukaryota > Metazoa > Chordata > Mammalia > Rodentia > Muridae > Apodemus > Apodemus sylvaticus. Next base: position 18,386,435 of record NC_067483.1, read on the forward strand.
CCTGAATGTGAAGATGCTCCGAGAGTGGACTAACCCTTCTAACATGGTGGAAAGAGAAGTGGAAGTTCACATTCCCAAATTCAGTCTTTCCCTAAAATATGACCTAAACACCCTATTGAAAACCCTAGGCATGAGGGACATCTTCAATGTGGCCAAAGCTGATCTCTCTGGAATGTCACCGGACAAGGGCCTTTATCTATCCAAGGTTGTTCACAAGTCATATGTGGATGTCAATGAAGATGGCACGGAGGCAGCTGCAGCCACTGGGGAGAGTATTTCTGTGAAGCGACTCCCTGTCACAGTTCAGTTCACAGCCAACTGTCCTTTCTTGTTCTTTATCTGGGATGAGTCTTACAATATTTTATTTGCTGGCAAGTTTGCTTCTCCATAGACAGAGGGCATTGTGGAGACCTCAGAGATAGCTAAGAAGTACGGGGACCAAGGGTCTGACCATTGTATCTCAGCCTTTGTTTACCTGCAAAGCAGGTCTACCATCACTTCAGACTGATCTTGTGAGCTAGCGAGCCTACGACTCTAGAAGCCCTGTAAAAAGATCCATGTATACCCGTGCTCTTCTGGATTTTATTTCTTTGAGACCTCATCTGAGTACAGAGAGGCATGACTGAGTTAGCAGAGAAGATTATAAAGTTTATATGTTTGGGTTTTCTATGAGTGAGATTGTGAATGAATGATTATAATAAATCAGATCAAGGGTTTCAACTTTAGCTCGACTTTTAAATAGAAATTTCCTGTATGCCTATGGATTTCAGCTCAAAATTCTACATGGATCATAACAAATAGACACAATGCTTTCAACTCTTTGAAGATAAGAATAAACTATATCAGTTAATTAACTGAAGGAAGGAGCTTTCTTATTCAGGAAACATCCTCTCCCCTTTCTTTCTTTTTCTAAAAATTTCTTTGACAATTTACATGTTCATAATGCATTTTTGTCTCTTTTAATTTCTCTTCACTACTCTCTCTCATTCCTCTCCCTCTTGTACGGAAGCCCTTCTTCTTCCTCATAATTCCTCCTGCACTGGTTCTAGTTTGTGACCTACCAAGTTTAAACGAGGGATACTGGCATTAGTAAGTATTGGGGGAGAGGCTTTTTACTGAAGCATGGGTAACTTATTAGGGTCCACACCACAAAAATGGCACCCATTCTCCTGGTCATTATTAATTATTGATAAGTTCCTCGGGAAAGCTATCCTCTAAGCCCCTTCTCCATTTGCGATGAAACATTGATGCCAAACTTTGTGCTTATCTTGGGTAAGTAAGCATAGCTCCTGAGACCTTCTGAGGGCAATTAGCATGCCATGTCCAGGAGACACACTTTATAGTGTCCCTCCATGTGGTCCAACTCTTGCTCTCCTTCTTCCCTGTTGTCTGCAGTGCTCCCTGATCCTTGGAATGGTATGATGCAGATATCCTGTTTGGGGCTGAGCCCTCTTTGTCCCATTGTCTCTCTATCGAAGTTTTTCTGGCCATATCATTTATTGGTGAAAATATGTAATGCATTCCTTTCTCCCTTAAAAATCAGCAATTCAGTTAATATAATTGTTAGAGAAAAAAAGATAGCTATCAATTGTATGTTTCTACTTAGCGAGAACTTCTATATTTTTTACTAAAGATAATGCAGAACAATAACCAAATGACAAATGTCACTGCCCTATGGTTCTGACATGTAAAGATGTGAAATGTAGTGAGGCTTATATGTTATGTGACTTTTCCTGAGGAGACTGGAACAAGCATCCCTTTACCCCAGATCACAGATGGCAGAGCAAGGGAACAATACTATCAATGTCTAGTTTAGTTAACCAGTGGGTTTATTAGGGTTACTTAGAGAAATATGAGTGGAAAGCTACCTTCATGAAATGAGTTACTCAAAGGTAGCTGTATCAATGAAAAGACCATGCTAGGCTGGGTGATAGCTCATGTACACTATATCCCTAGACCTCCTTGCATAACACTGAGGCAGGTTAGCTGGTCGTTGATATATGATATATAATGGATATATATAATATATCAAGCAAGAACCAAGAGGAAGTGACTCAGGCTATCTTTTAGCTTTAGATTGGGGGGAGAATTTCCTCTGTTAGGGGATCTCAGCCTACTTTCCTTTAAGGCCTTCAACTGATTATGTGATTTCTACCCATTTGATGGAGATAATCAGTTTTACTCAATGTGTGCTGTTTCAAATGCTAATCTTTTAATGCTTTCACAGTAGCAGCAGCCAGGTTGATATTTGTCCAAATTTCTGGGTCGTGGGCCCTATCAAATAGACTCCCAGAATTTAAAAAATTGTTGGAATTATAGAGATGGCTCAACAGTTAAGATAATTGTCACTTCAGAGGTCATGCCTTCAATTCCTATCATCCAAGCTGGGTAGCCAAAAGGTAGGAGAGAATCTTTGTCAGCAATACATTTAGTAGAGGATTAATATCAAGATTGTACAAAGAACTAAAAACCCAAATAGTTAAGAAAACAAAAGACCCAATTAAAAATGAGTTATGTATCTGAAAAGAAAATTCCAAGTAGAAAAAACAAAAAGGCTAAGAAATTTCTCAAAAAGGCTTATCATCCTCATCAACTAGAAAGTTGAAAGTTAAGAAAACTAGAGTTTTTACCCTACCCCAGTCAGAATGGCTAAGATCAACAGAACAAGAGACAACAGATCCTGGTGCTAGTGTGGGTGAGGGGAACCCTCATTTACTGTTGGTGAGACTGCCAGCTGGGTCTGACACTCAGCAAATCAGTGTGGAAAGTTTCCCAAAAATCTAAATATGAATTTATCATATGACCCAGAATTTGATGTCCTGCTCCTTAGATACTTACTTAGCTATGGCCATAGCCAATCTATTCACAATAGCTAGGAAATGGAAGTACCCTAAATTTCCTTTATCTGGCATATGGGCAATGAAAATGTGGCTCATATAGATAGTGAAATTCTATTCACCTGTAAAAAACATAACAAAACAAAAAAACAAACACAAAAAGGAAGTGTGTGAAATTTGCCAGTTACTGGATGGAACTAGAAAACTTACTGAATGAGGTGGCATGTTAGATAGATAACTGCCACATTTCTCTCACCTCTGGTTTTTAGCTCCAAATATTTGGATGTTGGTATCTACTCAGGAGTAACTACAGAAATCAGGCAAGTAACAGAGACTGTGGGTAGAGGAGAAGTGTTAGAGAGGAGAACAGCGGGGCTCTGGTGATAGGAGGAAGAGGGAGTGTCAACTCATGAGGATAGAGGGACATCAAGACAGAATTGGAGAAAGGGAAGGGGATACATAAAACTAAAGTTGTTTGAAGAATCTATACGGAATCAAAGTCTTTTATATTTAACTAAAGTTACATATAATATACATAAGCATACGTGTGTACATGTGTATATACTTTAAATGAAGTTATGCCACTTGGGGTGATAGAGCAAAGAGTCTAGATTAGCTAAGAACCCCCAAGTTCTAGGCATCAGAGACCTCCTTTCAGCTTGTTGGCAGTCAAGTCTACGAGACTCCCCAAACAGTCTAAGCTATTGAGGTTACCTCCCAGAATGTGAAGATAAGTCCCTATTGCTGAAGAAACCATGTATTTCAGACATAGGACTTGGAGGAATCGAGTTGGATTTGACTCAAAAGCCTGCTACAGGAGATGAACTCTTAAATTACCAGAAGGTGCTGCCATGCAGAAAACATATAATAGTCCTGCCCAGCTATCAAGCCAATGAACCTCAAGAAGGACCAGCCTGGCAAAATATACCTGAAGGTTTCACAGTGGCATTCATGTCTTGGTGGTAGCTAACAGCTATCTAATTAGTCCTAAGGTCTGCTTCACAGAGGGGAAACCCTGCCTGGCAGTATAATGCTAACTAATCATCTGTGTAATAAGGTCATAGAACTCAAGGGGGAACTTGCTAATGTAAATTTCCTACCAGTAGAATTGCTAATGTTAAATTGCTAAACACTTATCCTTATACCTACAGATAAGTGTTACTATCACCTCTCATTGAAGGTATTTCTTTAGCTGCAGAGTCTGATAGAAAGATACAAGTGGTCATAATGCCATGAAAGGCTGACTGAGGTGTCATGTCCCCGTTGTTGATACATTTACAATACAACTATTACAACCAGGGCTTATGGAAGAAGAGGTGGAAAGACTTTAAGAACCAGGTAAGCAGGAAGTCTGTTACAAAGACCGTGTTTTCTAGATATAATAGGCAAGCTGCGATCATGAATTCCCACCCACAAGGCTGCTGAAAAAAACTTTATCAACAATAACAATAACATTGTTCCTGAACAATGATAATAGTAGTCAACAAGACAACATTGGTAGGAGAAATTAGGCCCTATTCCTAAATGAAGAGCTACAGATGATTCGAGTCTAGTAAGAAGGGGAGAATTAGAGCCCCCTAAATGGTTATCCTACCCCAAGTCGTCAGTCCAAAAAATATACAAACAAGCAAAACTAAGAGAATATATACAAAGACTAAGAGGCCACAAATTTGAAAGGGAGTGGGCTGGAGAGGTGACATGGGAAGGGCTAGAGGGAGGAGACTGAAGGATGATGGAAGGATGGAAGGATGAGTGATGTTATTGAATGAATTAAAAACACCTCAAATTAGCCTAAATATAGATGTATTCTTATACAGTGTATGGAGTTTTAACTAGTGGCAATAAAATGAGATTTTTGTATCAACCTCAAAATTTTTTATTAATACTATTTTGAAACATTTTTAAAATTCAACTTTTGTAGTTACAAATACTAAGAATATTAAATGTAGGTAATTATTTTTTCTCTTTCTAAGAGATGACATAAATTGTATCTTTGGCAGTGTTAAGCCATATAGTAAATTACATGGCTCAAGGATTTAATCACAAAAGTACCTTTAATTTTATCTCTTACTATACAGGCAAAACTTTTTAGTGGATAATCCTTCCCAGAGGGTAGCTTAAAATGACTGGTGGTTCTCACAACTTCCTGGTGATCCTTGAATTGTAAGCAAATCTATGATTATTTCAAGTCTTAAATAGTCTGTTTAGGATTTAGGTGTATTTGGAGACAGATATTAACTGAAAATAACATTTCCAAAAGTAGAATAGATTCAACACTTTGAATTTTTAATTTTAATTGGGAGCATATTAGAAACACAATAACTAAGACGTTGGAGCACTGAGCCCTAGATGGAATGTTTCCATCAAATTTCTTTCCTTAGAGCTCAGGGAACCCCAAGGAAAAGGACATGCAGAGAATGTAAGGGACAGATGACATGGTGAACACCAAGAAAATCACGATGAGCAGAGGTCATATGAAATCACAGAGACTGAAGGAACATGTCCGGGTCTGCAGAGAGCTGCACCATGTCCTCTGCATATGCATTATGGCTTCCAGGTTAGAGTCCTCAGGGGATTCCTGCATGTATCAATAAGTGGGTCTCTGAGGCTCAGGCTTTCTGTTGGACTCTTTTTTTTTCAACTGGTTCGTCTTGTCCAACTTCAATAGGATGATTTTTTAAATAAAATAAAATTATATTTTATTATTTTTCTCTTAGAAGCTTGTTCTTTTCTAATGACAGAAAACGAGTGGATATGGAGGGGAGGAAAAAAGGGAAGGAACTGGGAGGAGGAGAGGGAGGGGGCACCATAATCCAAATATATTGTGTAAAAACAGAATCTATTTTCAATAAAAGAAAAAAGAAATGCAACTGATCCACCGCAGACCTGGAACTTAACACGACGACTCTTACATGAATAGTGACTGCCCTACAGCTTGAGAAACTCTAAACCAGATGAGAAGTCTGATGCAGAATATCCCTTCTCTCCTCCCAGCTGGAGAAGATTCCAAATAGCCACAGTCTGGAAAAACAAATTTGAGGACAAACTCACTCAAGTCTTAGGACAAAGCTGTAGCAATCAGCATAGTGTGGCACAGTCAAACTCACGGACAACTGGATCAGCAGAGCAGTCTGGAGAGACCAAAAACCGAATCACAAATACAGCCAGCTCTCTGCGAAGGGGAGCATGGCACTCTGCTGGAACTCTGCTGTTTGCTTCCTTTCTCCTGCAAGCCTAAAACTGCACCAGAATAAAGACAAACAAAATAAAGAACTGAGGAGATGGGTGTTTTGCCCTGGATTTCAAATAGGTCTCTGCTTTCTCTTTTAGTTGTTCTTGAATGTAATCTGACTCTATTGTTTTCATTCCTTTTGGAACTTGAAAGTATGGAATGTGTCAATGTCCTTCCCCTCCTCTTTGCAAAAACACCGGGTCCTCAGATTTATATTAGTCTGTCTGGTAGCTCTAATGTCATAGTGTCTTGGGAAGATTGCTGTTTTCCTAAAGCATTCACACCCACACCTTTATTAGCCAGGAAAGCATTTCCCCATGGGACAGAAATAGGATCAACCCAGATTCTGAGTAATGCTGCATTGTTGAGGCACAGACAAGGGCATGGTGCCTATAAGGGCCACTCCTGTATGGTGTCTGTAGTCAGGAGCCTCCCTTAGGAAAACTTGCTCTTAGTTTAAAGGGAGAAAACTCCAAATCACAATTTGGAATCAAGGCTCTCTCCTATAGCTTCTACAACTGTCATATCTTTTTTTCTTAAACATTTTGAGAAGCAGGGGGGAACAGAAGAAGGAAAGAACTTCAACATTTGAGGCTGCTCTTTGGGACCTCCTGCCTCAAAACACCCACATTTAAGGGATCTAGTTCTTTCCCTATCATTTCCCTTGAAATGTTTGGGCCAATAGTGACACCATGCCTGGTTTCATTGTCTAGGCCATAAATGACTCCTGCTGTCACGATTTCATGATTGATGGCATCCTGTTTTACTCTAAAAAGTGTCCTGATTTTGACAATAGTTATACAATTAACTTGTTCCTGCTGTGTAATATGCCTTGCTTCGAGGTCATCTTACCTACTAACCATTAGGAGCTGAAGAGAGCAGCCTAAGTACCAGCTTCTACAAACTCCACTTTTCCTGACTTCAGCAACCTGGGGCCCAGGTCTTCTCCCATGGCCCCCTCTTCCTCTTTGGCTATTACTAAGAAAACAGCCTTATTTCTTACCTTGGGACTGTACTATCCCAACCTTTCTGTAGATGACACTTGATTCTTTTCTTACTAGAGAAAGCAGAGATCAATGGGACATCCAGCCCAATCTCATCAAAACTCAAGGAGTCCAGAGACTTCTGAGAGCGGGTCCACAGGCCCATAGTGGATGACTAAAAGGTTATTGCAATTTTATTTGTTCACACCCTCATTCACTTCTTCAACAAAAATTTTGCCATGTTGAATTGGGAAAACAGAGTAAAAACCACAGAACCACAGTTCTTTTCCTTGTAAGATTCTATGTTAGCAGAGAATGTAGTTACAATTTAGAACATAATGGCAGGATAGATGCTGAGGGATTATGGTACAGAAGGGATCTTAGTGGAGAGCTCTGATTAGCTAGCTCTGGAAGCAAGGTCTGCCCTTGACAATCAAAAAATAATTTACAAGCAAGGATAATGTCTTTTGTGATTTATTTTGTTTATTCAAAGATGAGGTGTCTACAAATTTGGTTGTCATAATGACATATGGCATTTAGAGCTTAGTTTAGTGGTAGACTTGACTAGTAACTTCATGAATCAGTCACCCACAACATCTATGACTAGCCACTCAAAGAATCTCTCATTCTATTCATCAAGTATCTTGGACCATAAATGTTTAAACACAAGTCTCTTTGTTAATGGATAATAAGTATGTTGAGTTGTCATTTATTAAAACAGGATTTGAAAAGAATTCTATTTCCAGATTCAAGCCACTGATTAATCTGTAAATACCATTTTGATAAGAGCTTCCTGTGACTATTTATGACATATATTTTCCAGGCCACACAAAACTCAAAGTTAGCTTCTAGACAGAATCTCACAGATACTTGGTGGTCCTTTCAGATGCTACTCCTGCCTCCTCTTTTCACACTTTCAAACTTTCATATGCTGACTCTGATATCTGTTGATGGCATCATATTCTATCATTCCAACTAAGACTGTTTTGCTCACAAAAAATAGTACAAAGGATATATGAACTTCCATGATATTTTATCTTACTAAGATTTAGATATCCAAGAAAGCACCCAATTGCCAGGAAGATACTAGTTTAGTTTCTCCTAGTGTTAAGCCCTGAACTTTCCCTCTCTCTCTGAATTCTATGGCTTCTCTTAAATCTAGTCCTTATCCAATGAATGGGAGAGTGGTCAGGCTGGGGTTAGATGTGAGGTAACCAAGGACCTGCAGAGGTTCCCATTTTCCATAGCAAAATCTTCAGCACCCTCTTCAGCTCCTTAGATGTGGGTTTGAAGTTCACCTGGCAGGGTGTCAGCGTATCCTGAGTGGATACCCAATTGATAGCATATACTCACAGTAGATACTGCTAATATCTATATTGTATCTTTAGGTAAGCTCTGTGATGAAAAAAACATCATTGAACATCATTGTATATGTATCTTATTATGGAATGAAATTGCAGTGGGAGTGGATCTGGGAGGGCTTGGTCTGAAATCAGAGCAGGATATGGAAAGCTTAAATGGTCTCTTACAAGGTCTGTTTTGTACCACAAAAGCCATTGAGTAATATCAAGCCAGGTGGGAGATCCTGACCATCTTTATCTCCTCACTATGGGGACAGTTCAGTGGGGATTGGGGAGGGGAGAGGAGGCAGAAATTTTAGGGAAGAGGGCATGCAGCATCTTGGATGAAGCCCAAGAGAACAACAGTTGTTCTCTTAGCTCCAGGACCAGCAGTCCTCAAACAATGACAATTGTCTTGGCCCTTTCATATGGGTACCTGCATAAATAGGCACCTTGGAAACAGGAGCCCAAGCAATGTGGCTAAAAGTGAGAGAATTGTACCAATAGGTCACCAGAGGAAGTGGCTTACAATTGTTACTTAAGCTCTTTATTAATCCAGATACTAAAAGAAGCAAGAAAGACATGATTACTCAAATATAAATAACAAACAACACATTAAAATACCCTGAGGGCTATACTACATAATAATTAACATTTATTGAGATCTTACTCTCTGTATCTGGATTATAGTCAGTACATGATAGTAATTTCTTCTCAAGGTAACCCAAGGAAATAGATGATATCAACAAACACAATTTCAAGTTGAAACATGGAAACTCAAAAAAATTAATAAATTTCTCTCAGGACATACAAGAGGGAGGCATCTTTTTTTTTTTTTTTTTTTTTTTTTTTTTTTTTTTTTCCATTTTTTTTTTTTTATTATTCGATATAATTTATTTACATTTCAAATGATTTCCCCTTTTCTAGCCCCCCCACTCCCCGAAAGTCCCGCAAGCCCCCTTCTCTTCCCCTGTCCTCCCACCCACCCCTTCCCACTTGAGGGAGGCATCTTAATCTTACTTCTCAGTTCTAGTTTCAGTTATTATGGATTCATGTCAGAGTGGCCTCTAATTTAGCGGCCTAAGTAACATACCTTTAGAGCTTTTAATGCTTTGTGAAGAGCGCGGGTGGGTGGCTCTGGTTTGGGGCACTGCAGGCAAGTGCAGTCAGTCAGTTCTACAGAGGGAGAATGAAGCAATCAGGCTGTTCTGTGCAGGCAGACTCAGGCCTTCTCCATCTGGGATCCCCTCATTAGCTCTTTTGAGATCCCTCACACCATGTTAGTCAGTCCCTGGGATTTTATCTAGAAACACAGGGCTCACCTTACAAAAAAAAAATCAATGCTATTATTGATCTTGACTTAGAAGTCACATGACATCAATACTTCTACATTTTCTTGCTTTTCAGCAAATTTCAAGCTGGGTAATAGTCATCTAAATTTTAGGTTCCAAAGCGAGTTATGCTTCACCTTTACAGGACAATGACAGAATTCTAGAGGACTGCTGGGTTCATAAAAACAGAAAGAGGTTTAGAGAATGTGGTATATGGTCGTGTGGGGAAGGGGTGCCCCAGTGGGCTCATGCCCAGGAATCCCTACCCCTGAGGGACCAGACACTCACAGACATGGTATAGAGTAGAGTTTATTCAGGGCAGAGGATGGGAGTTAATGGGGTAGTGGAGGCAGAGAAAGGCAGAGAGAGAGAGAGAGAGAGAGAGAGAGAGAGAGAGAGAGAGAGAGAGAGAGAGAGAGAGAAAGTCGATAAGTCGAGGCTGGCCATGACCACGTGGAGAGAGGGGGGAGAGGAGGAGAGCCCAAGAAGGGCAGAGAGGTGAGAAGTGAGAGTGCCAAGAGGCAAGAGATGAGAGAAAGAGAGGAGGGGCAAGCAGCCCCTTTTATAGTGGGCCAGGTCTACCTGGTTGTTGCCAGGCAATTGGAGGGGCATACCTGGCTGTTGCCAGGTAATTGTTGGGTGGAGCTTAGACAGAATCCTAAGAAGGACCATATAGAATGAAAACTTTTGGTGTGATCATCATTGGAAGAAAAAATTGACCGTAAGCCTTTAGAATCTAAAACCTAACTGTACTATTAGCAGGTTTCACTGTTCCCCTGAAGTGATGCCATAGTTCCATCCATATAGTGTTTTATAGATTGGCAACTTAACAGTATTATGTATATTATTGCTATTATTATTATTATATTAATTTTTATGGTGCTAGACATTAAACCTAGGCCCTCATACATGTTGGAGAACTGCTCTACCACTCTTAGCTTCCTAGTTCTTTCCCGTTTATTTTATTTATTTATTTATTTATTTATTTATTTATTTATTTATTTATTTATTCACTTTACATTCCAATAGTAACTTCCCATTCTCCTCCCAGTTGTCTCTCTCCACCACCACACCAAACCCCATCACATAGACTTTTCCCCCTTACTACCCCACTTCACCTCTGAGAAGGGGGAGGTTCCCATCTGGGTACCTAACCACCCTGATACATCAAGTCACTGCAGGCTTAGGTTCATCATTTCCCACTAAGGCCAGAAAAGGCATCCCTGTTAGGGGAACAGGATCCAGAGGCAGGCAACAGAGTCAGGGTAAGACGTTCTTCCAGTTGTTGGGGGACCTGCATGAAGACCAAGCTTCATGTCTTCTACATATGTGTGGGGCAAGGGGGACTAGGTCCAGCTTTGTATGCTCTTTGGTTGGTGGCTCAGTTTCTGGAACCCACAAGGTAGTAACTTGTTGACAGGATAGTTAAGTTGTTGGTGTTCTTGCGGAGTCCCTAGCCTCTTTGGGTTCCTCAATCCTTCCCCTGTGCTTGGCTTTTGGTCTCTGCATCTGTTTCCATTGTCTGTTGGGCGGAGCCTCTCAGAGGACAGTTATGTATATTCCTGCATGTGAATCCAGGCTGACAAGGTCGGAGAAGGAGGAAGGCAGGTCTACAATGTGTCCCTATTGATCCAATAAAACAATAAACTTGATAACTGTATAATCAATGGTCATCAATCCTCAGCACTTAAAAAATTTTGTAATATTCACAAGTCAAGAAAACTTTTAAAATTTGTATTTTTGGGGTGCTGGTGAGATGGCTCAGTGGTTCAGCAACCATGTGGTGACTTGTTGCCATCTATAAAAGAGATCTGATGCCCTCTTCTGGCATCCATGTGTTCATGAAGACAGAGCACTCATGCATAAATGAATGAATGAATCAATAAACCAATAACTCAATATGTTTTCTATTATTGAGTTCAGATACTACTATCAAGGGGTGGTATAAGAACTCAAGGCTGTAAGTAGCTTTAGGAAGCCAAAATTCATCAGGTTGTCATTAGGAAAAGAGAGGACAGTGATGGAAATATTGAACAGGGAGGGAAGATAGAGGCATATGTAAATCACACATCATCTTACATAGTTATGGCTTTTCCGATCACTAGGTTTAAATGAACCATCTTTAAGTAAGCCAGAATAAGTGCCCAAGGTCGCAGGAGAAGTCAGCTGACACTCCAGTGTTATTGACTTGCACTTGGCGGCCAGAGGCCATATTGTGTGCTAGTGCACTTTATTTAGAAATTCTGACTTTATTTGAAAGAAGCAGAGAACATCTGACAATTAAGACAAAAACATTAGAAATGCACACATACATATATATGCAAACATATGTACATAGATGTGTAACAACAATGAATTAAAAATGTCATGAATTTGGTAGAGAGCTAGGTAGTAAACAAGAGTATTTCGAGAGAAAAAAGGGGAAAAGGCTGTAATTGTCAAAAGTTGTGCTGAAGAGGTGACTTTGTGCAGAGTGCTGTCAGCTTAAAGCACCTGGGAAAGCTTTGCATGGATCCCATTAAGCAATGGGCAGAAGCTCTCAGTCAAATCAGTAGATGGCAGCTGCAGTCTCAGGAAGGAGATAAGGGTGTGGTTGATGTACAGTAATTGTCAATCTCTTCTTGAATCTTTATGATAAAGTAGTTTATGTGTAGTTCCAACTCAAAAGTATAGATATCTATTAGAATGAAATGTTCTTTTGGTACTAATTAAAGAAGTTCATTTCTTCTTTCGATTTTTTTCATTGTTCCAAAAATTTGTTAAAGGATTCTTGGCTAACTGATAGGGTAGCTGGCCGTCTCACTCAAGCCTCCTTCGAGATCAGTATCTTGAGTACAGTAGGACTCCATTTTTAAAACCATGTTTCATCTTGGTGAATTTGAATCGTATATAGCCTTTTGAAAGTTACAGCTATTTATGAAGTACAAGGTAATGTGTTGGTGCCTGTAATCCTTGTGTAATGATCAAATGAAACAGTTCCATGTGTGCATCTTTAAATAGTTATCATTTCTTTGAGGTGAGAACAGTCAACATCTTCTAGTTTTGAACCATATGATCCTTTGTAATTTGGTGTAGCCAGAGACTGTGTAGTCTACTCTGCACAGAACAATGAGACTCAGTTCTCTTCTCTAACTGAAACTTACCGGATTTGTATGATATGTTGAAAACAATAGAGATCTTTAAGTAAGATGGAAAGTCTTTAGGATGATAACATAAAATTAAGTTGGAAAACTGAATAAGTTACCTGATATTATGAAGAGATAAAGGACTTGGGGGCTGAAAGGAAGGCTCAGCATTCAGAAGCATTTGCTGCTCATGCAGACAACCTGAGTTTGCTTCCTATGGGCATTAGCCCAAAGGAGCATGTACAGGCAAATACCACACATGCACATGCACACACACCCACATGCACACACACACACACACACACACACACACACACACACACGCACAGACACACACATACCAAAACAAAATCAAATGTTTTAATAAATAAATAAATCAGTATGTTCTTATAATAATACAGAATATAATGGAAGTTACTAGACTTGCGGTAGCCACAGCGTGGTATTTTGTACATAAAGGGATGTTGTAGGTGGAGCCTATACATATTGTAGAATTTCCAAGACTGTCTCAAACCTATTATGACACTAATAGCTACATTCATTAAGAGCTTAGTCTATATGAATTACTTACATATTATAATCACCTTAGACATAAAGTTACTGAAATTCTTCACATTTTCAACCAAGCAAAGCAAGATGTAAAAACCATAAAATAATCTGTTCAGTGTCATATGGATTCAAATTGAGGGGCTTGAATTTGAACCCTATATTGCTCCAAAGGTTTTGACTCTATACCATAGCTTATGTTCTGTGATCAAAAGCACACTTCCCAGGAAATATGTACTGATGTTTCAATAAGAATATATGGTCTCTGCAATGGGTTTGAGGTATTGATCTTTCATCTGAACTTCTCATGTGTTATTTATTAGTAGCAAAGGCCATCCAGATGTTGCAAGCTTATCCTGATATCTGGACTTGAGCCACAAATTTTCAGAACACTATGAATTTGAGCCAATGAGATTAGAGATGAATAAAACCCAGGTCTTAGTTCTGGGTAGAGGACTAACTTGTCTCAATTTATCTCCTGGATTCTCTTTATCTTGTTGTCATTGCTGGTTTAATTTGTAGCCTTTCCTATGCCCAGGTACACATGGCTTAAGTGGGTGTATGTAAGGACAGCCTTTAGAAACCTTTGCTTCTCTGGTTTGTTGAGTTTACTTCACAAGATAGTAGAAGGAGAAATTATGTGACATCATACCCTGAGATAAACTTCCTATGGGGCAGGACAGGAAAGCCTATATAGAGCCTGTCGATAGTGTCCCCTTCATGAACATGATTTTCCTCTTAATGCAGCCTGGGAAGGAGGAGGGACTATATTCATTTCTGTCATTGCTGCTTGGTTCTTGTAGCGAACCTCACCCTTGGGAATTGAGCCAATGGGACGTCTGGAGAATCTTCCCAGTATCTCCGCAGAAGTGTGCAGGGAGGGAGGAGCAGAGAGTCTTAGGAGGAAGGAGGCTGGAGGAACTGGAGCTCAGCATCGAAATCCCCAGCGCGGCACTGGGAGGAGGTGAGTGGCACTCTTATGCATCCTAGCTTATTCTGGGCTTCTAAATGTGAGTAGCTGGTACTCAAGAGTCTATATCAGAATTTGTCTACTGCACAAGTGACAGCTGAATGTCCGCCACTTGGCAGTCCCACACTCCATTGCTTGATGACAATTGACCCCTTCACTCTTCAGAGGGTGTCTGAAGTTCTTCTATGCAAATTCTACAGAATTGTGGTAGAGGTATATTCAGTGGATAGCAATATCTAACTACATTGATCAACATACTCTATGTATAATAATCATTTTTATTCTTCACTTTCAAAGAAAAAGCCTGCCACTAATGATGGCTCTTGAAGTTTATAAATGATAATCTGCACAAGAAATGTAGTAGATATCCAAACACCAATGTCTGCGTTTTCTGTCTCTGAAAATTATGGCAATGTTGAATAAATATTTGTGAAAAATGTTTATTTATAAGAGACTCATTTCTACCTCTTAAGTCAATGGGTTAAAAATCCTACCATAAAAGTTACTTGCCAATACCAGGTCTAGAGGCCATAACTCAATCATGATAACTACTTCAACAATCTCTGAGGAGCTAGACAGTCCCTATTGAATATATTTTTGCTTGTCATAAATATTAAGCAACTTTTGATGGTATAGTTCACTTCATTTATTTAAAAACAGCAACAAAACCAAAATGTTTCTGAGTTCTTGATTTCTCCAACAGATCCAAAGCTGATATAGCCGTTCTTTGGAATATTTCTGAACTACAATTGTCTTCCACAATGTATAGCTTCAGTACCCCTGCTCTTGTTTTTGCCCACAATAAAAACCAACTCAAAATGTGCTCTTCATATAAAAAAAGTGTATTTACAAAGGTTAAAACACTAATAACTTGAAATCTCACAATTATTCATTGTCATATCTGAAACCCATGTCTGTGACAGGGTTTTCACTATTAATCCACAAATAGAGATGCTAATATTTAAATCATATTAAATCTTCTTCAGGGGTCTATCTAGTAAAACTAATCAGTTAATTTGAAAAAACAAATGTAAATTATTCACTTTGTCTGCAGAGTGCTTTAGAGATAGGCAAATGGCCGACAAAAGACGAAACAATTTTCACACCAGGATTATTATTATTCATGCTTGGTGGGCAAAACTAGGTTTTAGCTGTGCTGCCCTTGGATATGCTAAGTAGAACATCCATTAGAGGAGCATTCATTCCTCAGTGACACTTAGTAGGACCCCAGTCAGAAAAGCATTCATTCCTATGTGACACTTAGTGGGACATCAGTCAGAATAGCATTCATTCCTAAGTGACACTTAGTAGCTACAAGGCCTGGAGCTTCATCACTTTCCTTAGGGGTGGATAAGAGGTGGTGACAGACAACGCTGGAGTGAGGAGAGCACCAGGTGGGCAGCTCTTTCCAGCCTTGCCAGCACCTCTGCCTTCTCTTTTCTTGGCATAATTTCTATTAAGAAGCCTTCTGCAACCTCCTCCCTTCCCCAGGCACTTTATGGAATCTCTGCCATTGTTCTTGCCTTGCTGTGTTCAGTTTCTAGATTGAATTACAGTTCTCACACTCCTGGGGTGGGGGAAGATATGCTGTCTTACTGGTTTCTTGGTACTGACAGTGATTTGAGCTGAGGTATTGGGAGCTTTAAAAGTTCTAAATTTTTAGCCACATTTTATCCAGGTCATGGAAGCTTTCACTTTACTCTTTCCAGTTTCTTTTGAAATGGTGAAACACGGGTGTTTCTTTTCTTCTTGTCTTCCCTGGTTTTTACCTCTAGTTTCCCTATAAGAAGTTGAGAGAAACTTGGGGGCTTTCAGAAGGCATTCAAGAGACAAATTAAACTGATCGCGATTTCTTCACACTACTTAAGGAAGCCTATTAGAGGGCCAGAGAGATCAGGGATGAGTTGAACAAAACTTACTAACAAAAGCATTGTATCAGATGCGTGAAGGGTAAACTGTGCCCAGTGAGCAAGCCTGCAACTTGATGACCATTTAAACATCTGTTGAATCGGTTGCAACACTCATATTTCTCTATGAATAAAAGTATAAGTTTTCCTCTTAATGAAGCCATAAGATCATATTACTATCACGCCCCTATCTATCACGAAAGGTTAAAACAATCACAATAGTGCTTTAATACCAAGTCGGCCAGCTGTATCTCCAGGTTCCAGTCAACCAACAGTAGGTCCAAAAATATTCACGGAGACAAGACAACACTGCACATACACATAACCTTACTTTTCTTCTCATTGTTCCATAAAAAGTCTAAAATGGCAATTATTTTTGCATTGTTTGCATAGTAGTAGGTATTATAAGTAATCTAAAGATGATTTAACTTTCAGAGAAGGATGCAGGTAGGTTACACACAAATTCTAAACTGCTTTATGGAGGGGAGCTTGACCAGCTAAAGCTTCCCTATAACCCATACCCTGTGAATTTGGTGGGATATTTGTACATTTAAGGATTTTCACAAGAATGAACTTTTGAAGTCTAAAGGTAGGATGCTTCAGCTCCCAGATGTTGTGTAACAAGAACACGCCTGAGGGGTTACAAAGTGAAACCAGGCATGTGTTGTGCAGCATCTGCTTCTTGTTCCCATGAGAAATCCTGAATTCTGCTGTACAAGATCACACATGACCATCATACTGCATGGTTGTGAGAAACATTTGAGGAGGCTGGTTTGGAATGGTCTTTCCCGTGCCACATGGTGGCTTGTCCCCAGATGTAAGGAGGTAATTAGTTGTTGGGCTTGCATGCACAACTTAGCAGAGGATCTGTGAAGCACTTCTCTGCAATTGTCAGCCCAGCTCAGTTACCACTGAAATAAATGCTCTGACGAGCATTTCCTAGTGACACAGTGGCCTATGCCTCCCCTTCATTCTGATAAACAGTAGGGTGGAGACATGGGCCTCTCCTCTTCATGAATGCTGTGCTTGGAGGTCTTAGTGAAGAAAATAGACGCCTTGATATTTGGGCTTTTAAATAATTCTCCAGGGCAGACAGGCTTGGCACTGCCTTCTTTCCAAAAACTGATCCTTTATTTAGAGTTGGTCAATGAATTCTAGGAGTCTCATCAGCTTCAAAAAGAAATATTGTGATTTTTATTATTTTTATAAAATAAAAAACTGTATAACAGCTCTGTTCTGTGTCTACCACACAAGGAGTTGCTTGGAATAGCTTGACTTTTTAAATCATGTGTCATAAATCAAGTAGTGGTGATCATGTCAATGCTTGTAGGGTCAGAAGTCCATGCTTGTAGGGTCAGGAGTCCATGCTTGTAGGGTCAGAAGACCATGCTTGTAGGGTCAGAAGTCCATGCTTGTAGGGTCAGGAGTCCATGCTTGTAGGGTCAGGAGACATCTAAATGTACTAGATCAAAGCACTGAAGATTTTCAAGTTGTAAGACTAGATACAGGTCCTACTACCATCTATCAGAATTGACTATGTGAGTCCTCAACTATTTGAGACAGTATTTACCTTCTACAAGGTCATTTAAGGCTTCAGGGTATGTCTGGCAAACTCTGGCTCCTGTCCTAAACCTTCCTTAACATTTTATTTTGTAAATACATTTTTGATAGATTAGAGACATGCTTTGTTTGCATATTTTCTATGTTTGTTTATATGTCACAACTCAAAAAGCTTAGTGGCTACAGATGTGTGACTCATGGGTCTTTACAAACCATAGGATCAATCATCAAATGAACAATGAAACAAAATGCTACAAGGCCCTTCCTAAGGATGCTCTCCATTTCACTAGAATACACAGGATCCAGCTGGGTCTAGAAACTCAATTAAAATAAGAACAAGATGTCTATTTTTTAGCCTTTCTTTGATCTGTGTCTAGACCTTGGAGAAGTAATAGGTGATGGTAGAGAGATGCTGCAGGTTCTCAGGGCCTGCTCCTCAGTGTCCTAATCTTCACATTACCCAGGTCCTCTGAGGTATATGACCTGATCATGGTGATCCTGGAGAATTGTGTCTTCCACTCTTCTAGCACCTCCCCCTCTCACCAGGAAGAAGAAAAAATGATAAGCGTTCCAATCCCTGTTTGGCAGGAAGCTCAAATGTCCATCAGTGTCTTCATAGAACACAAGTACACTGAGGAGTGAAGAACAAGAACCCATCCTACCCATCCCCCCACCCCCACCCCTCATCCCATCCCACCCTACCCCACCCCATCCCATCCTACCCCATTCCATCCCACCCCACCCACCCCATCCCATCCTACCCCATCCTACCCACCTACCATACCCCACCCCAACCCACCCCATCCCACCCTACCCCACCCCAACCCACCCCACCCCATCCCATCCTACCCCATCTCATCCCATTCCATTTCACCCCACTCTACTCCATGGTAGCCAGAGTCCATGTATTTAACTAACACAATCTCTAAGTATTTAAAAAAAATTTAAAGAGTTGTCAAGACTTTATTGACTCCTCTTTGAATATGGAAACAGGTCTTAGGCAGATATTAAGTAATTTAACTCAGGCATGGCCTTCAATAACATTGTAATTGTATGTGTGCATATTCCTTCACAAACAATTCTTTCCCTTACTGTTAGCAACTTTAAGATCTATTTTATTCTTTCTTTCCATTTTGAGGCTATCTACCCAATTCTATCCCACCCCATTCATTCCACCGCATCTCTGCCCATACTACCCTCCATCCCATGTACCCCACCCCATCCCATCCACCCCATCTTATCTAGTCCCATCCTACTCCATCCAGTTTCATACCATACCATCCTACCTCACGCCACCCCACCAATCCCATCCCATCACAACTATCCTACTCCACCCCATCATATCCTAACTAATCCCATTCCATCCTACCCCATCCCACCCACCCCACCCCACTCTACTCCATCTCATCTCATCCTATCCCATCCCTTCTTTTCATCCCAATTCCCCCCATCCCAATTGTATTTCATTGTTTTTAAATGTTGGTGATCACCACTAAGTACATTGTTATTCTCTCCAGTGGACCACAATTTTCAATTTGAAAATAAAACAAAACAAAAACTATACTCTAGATAATAGGCCTATTACTGATTCTTGCCTAACTAAAACTGTGTCCTTCACACAGAACCATGATGTAACCCAGGGGCATAAGTAAGAGAGCTCGGGTCCCTCTAGGTATAATCAAGCTTTTTCTTTTACAGTAATTTTTAAGTGTCTATTTTATTTCATTGCTTAGTTTGTTTTTTCATTTTTTTCTTCTACTCACTTCTACTTGCTCTTCAGGACCAAGTACTACCTCTCTCTCTCTTTCTCTCTCTCTCTCTCTCTCTCTCTCTCTCTCTCTTTCACTCTCTGTCTCTCTCTCTCTTCCTATTTATTTATTGAAAATAGATTTTTCTCAATAATATATGCTAATTACAGTATTCTGTCCCTCTACTCCTCCAAGAGTGTCACGTTAGAAAACAAACGGATGGAAGGCATACCTTGATTCTTCCACTGCTGAATATCTCCAACTTCCTGGTTCCAAGTAACATTTCTTTGTGACACTTCTTGTCTTGCCTTGTTGATGCTTGTCACGTGTGTGTTAGTAGATTTAGGTGCAGAAGGGGTCGTTATTCTCAGTGTATTATAACATGGCCAAAGCCCCATCTCTCCTCTGCTAATGCTGAAAATGTGTCTGTATAATAAGTAGAGTGGAGGAAGGCTGGTAGACAAGGTTTTCAATGACCAAACTGATTAAGATAATTCTACCACATTCATACTCTCTTTGATTGTACTGGTTATTGAACCTAGGGCCTAAAACCATCTTTGACAAGAGCTTTCTTGCTGAGTGGTACCATTCACCACATGTTGTTAGTTTCATGTACAGTGTCATACTGTCTAAAAAATCTCCTAAATAAGAAATGAGATTGAAAAATAAGGTTTTGCATTTTTTCTCTCATCTCTTGAATTTTAGTGTTTGTGTGATAATTCAGAATTCACTTGACAAGATTTTCTGGTTTTCCTGAGTCTGATTAATAGGCTGTTTTATGTATTAAAAGTTTGGAGATACTGAAACTTCTTAGAAATGAAAAAACATCTTAATAGGAAGTTGTGAAAGATTCTGTATCCAACTCCACATATGTGTGTGTATGTTTTTGTGTAGTGTATGTGTGTATGTGTGTGTTTGTACCCTGACCTACATACACACTTGTGTTTTCTTACCTTCTATGACAATAAGATGGAGATTAAAGTATTAGCAGAATTATCATTCCTGAAGACTATCCAAATCCTGGTTGGGTTCCTTTCTTTTCATAGCTTCTGGTGACTGTAGTTTGCCCCCTTTATCTGTGTCTTTGTATATTCTCTCTCCCTCCCTCTCTCTCCTACCTTTTTCTCTGCCTCTATCTTTGTCTCCATCTGTCTGTCTCTATCTCTCTGTCTTTCTGTCTCTGTGTGTATCTTTCTTTTTCTTTCTCTCTGTCTCTCTACCACTATCCCACCCCCCACGAACCCTAGGGCACTAGCATTGGATTTAGCATTGGATTTATTTGAGTATTTCACGATGATCTATGTCCATGTTTTTAGTAGAATCTGCAAAAGCTTTGTTGGAAATGAGGCCACTCAGACTTTATACCCAAACAGCCAGGAGAGCTGAAGGACCATTTTCTGCAATGAGGAAAGCTGGGATAGATTTATGTAATTTAAAAATGTATGTTTTAACATAAAAAAGTTTAAGATCCTTGTGAGACATTCGAGAGGCTTGCGCTTTTTTTGTTACTGGTTAATTTGAAAAAAAAATTCAACATAAAATCATTTCATGTTCAAATGTTCTAAACATTTTAATACTCTAGAAAATTAGGAAATAATCTTTGTGTGTGAGAAGATATAAAAATACATTTGTTTTGTTTTAGGATGATCCTGGTGAGTCATGTCATGACCAGATGCTATGTGATGGGATTTCAGTTCATAATACACTTGAATATATATATATATATATATGTGTGTGTGTGTGTGTGTGTGTGTGTGTGTGTAATATATATGTAATATATAAATACATATATATATTATATACTGAAGGAGGCTCACTGGTTCAAAATTTAAAGAGTTGATATTAAGGTCAGATGGAAATATAACACATCCATTTAAAGTACTATAAATATTAGAGGATGAGTCTGGAAGGTACACAGGCATCACTTTAATGGGTTGCTGCTTTCAGTGTGGACTTTTCTGTGTTTAGCAAAGCAGAAGTCACTGCCCCCAGACAATGTGCTTTGTCTTCTGCTTCAGACCAGATTTCAGAGACTTTCCCTACAGGCTAATTCTTAATGCCGCCCTTGTTGATTCTTTAAGTCAAATGGTAACTTCTGGCATCTGGATCCCCACATTTCACATGTCCTGTTTTGAGAATTCCATAAGTTAAGAACATACTTCAAGCCATGGAAGACGCACAAGAACAAGTTTGACCTGTGTTGCTAAATAGGTCACTGTGGAGAACTGCCCTGCAATATGATTGCTGTGAAGTAGCTTTCCCGAGTTATGAAAGCAGAAACTCATCACTGGGTCACTCATGGTGTTTGTGATAGGTTGAGGGCTAGCTCTAGAGTGAAACTTAAGCAATCTTTAGTGGAAAGGAAATGATTTCTCCCAGGACATGGATTCTGAGCAGTGCTGGTTAGCTTGGATGATGTTTTATCAGTCACTTCCAGCCTTGATTCTTAATAACTGAGGTAGCACAGTATAGGGGCCCATGGGATGAGATTTTGTCTAGGTCTCTGAAGAAGATTCTCTTCACTCTGCAGAGCTGTTACCCTGCTTGAGGGTTCCAAGACAAATTCCTTTTTAGGCTGAAGGGAAGCTGGCTAATTTGTGTCCTTCCTTTTCTGTTTCTTCTAAGCTACAGAATAGCATATCCACATTTTAAATATGTACACATTTCTATATTTATGATTTTTATTTTTTCCCATTTATTGTGTGTGAGTAATGCTTGTGTGTGAGTGTGTAGGCATACACATGTCACTGCCTATGTAGTGGTCAGAGGACAACTTTCAGGAGTAGGTTTTTGATTTTTGTTTTTGTTTTTGTTTGTTTGTTTTTTGTTTGTATTTATTCTTGTCCTGAGGGGTCTGGGAGCTCCAATTCAGGTCATTCAGTTTACAAGAAGAACATTTACTAGTTAAGTGATCAGGCCAACCCTCTGTATTTTTAAATGAGCACAAAAGTCATATGTTTTGTATGGAACTTTCTTACATGCATTTGCTGTTATAATCCTTCTGCTCCTCCCTTCCCCATTACAGTGGCCCTCCCCCCCACTTCCTCTCACCATTAACCTTCACTACATTTTCATGTCCCATGATCCTTTCCCCCTCCTGTGGATGGCCAGTGATAACTCCATCATTTCTCAAAGCTCTCCTAATCTCAGTGCAACTACAGACCCTGCCATTCTCTAGTCTATGGTCTCTCTTGTGAGTTTCTGAGGGGAGTTCCCTTCTCCTTCCCAGCACTCATACCGTGTAGATACAGTTCTTAAGTGAGGAGCTGACAAGCACCTCAGACACAGCCCCCAAATCTCAGCATCCTCCAAAGAAATTCACATCTTAGCATTGTGAATACTTGTTTACTTCTAAATCAAAATTCTAAGGGAGAACATCTTCCATTTTCTTTTCTTCCCCTCCCAAGTTGAATCCATTTATTTATACTGAATTTTGAGCAGGTTACATTTAAGAATATGAATGGATATACTTATACGTATGTAACCATACCTAATGATCAAAGAGGCCATGAAATTAAAAGAAAGAAAGTCAGGGCACATGGGAGTATTTTGAGGAAGGAAAAATAATGTAATTATGATTTAAAAATTTAAAAAATTATTTTTAGAAAGGTTCTTTTGACATTTTGTTTTCTGCTTCTTGCTACTGCTCCCAATGCTGACAGGCTAACTGTTGGAAAAATCCTTCTTGTTTGATTGATTTTTCCTCTTGTCAGTGTGTAATCAGTTCTTCCTAGATTATTCTTCCACTGGCTTTTCTGACCATTTCAGGTAAAGTCCAACTCATAACTGGAGCCTCCTAGGACAATCCAATCCCAATGGATCTTTTTGTGATATTCCTTCTAGAAAGCCCTCTTTCCCTCTAACCATCACCTGGACTATGTCCTCCTGCACACAATGGAGATTCATGCTTATCTTTTAGGTTTAATTTGTACTCTTACTTCCTGTGAAAAACCTTCCTTCCGCATACAATCTAAACTAGTAATTTCTATTTCATTATGTTAATTCTAGGAGTCTGTAAGCTTTTTCTTGATTATACTTAATGGTTTATAGTGCATACTTTATATGCATGTTTAATATATTAAACATAATTTGAAACCAATTTGAAAAGTTCTACACAACTGACAAATATTCTTTAATCTTCTGTGTAGAGGTTCAGTTATGTAAATGAATGGTTGGGGAATTTCATCCAGGGGCTCAAAGTTATCAGGACAGATGGCTCTGATTATTTGGTTCTTTCTTTTGAAATTCTCTCCAGATGACAATGACATGCCATCACCACTTGCAAAAATAATAATAAAAATACCGCCCCCTCCCCAGAAAATGGGCATATAACAAAGGAATCACCAGTTTTTTGTTTTGTTTTGTTTTGTTTTGAAATTTTTCTTGGAAACTTCACCCAGGATCCTGCTTCAATAACTCTTGGTAAGTCTCTTGAAACATGTTCTTTCTTATCTGCCAAGGAGAAGAGAAATGGAATTTTAATTAAGGAACAATTGTTCCCCTCTAAAATTCATTTCATTTTGATTACAAATAGACAATGAATGTTGTTTATCAGAAAAATTGGGTACAGCATGCATGGTAATTTGATGCCTATGTTCCTTGATAGGTCCTGAGTTCCTTAAGGAAGAACTGCATTTTATCCCTTTAGAAATGAAAACATTCAGTAAGTTGTGAAGTCAGAGAACCTTTCTGGTAACATCATTTCCTGTGTACTCAAGCAGGGGATGCTATATTAATCTGTCCAGGTTCCTCAGAAGTCTAAACTCCTGTGCTGAATGGCTTCTACCATTTTTATAGCACATTTGCAATTCTTTTGAAATCATTGCCTCTTTCTTCCACACTTTCTCTGATTCCTCCATGGATTATTCTTCACATTGGCCTTGTCCTTCTGTCTGTGATGGTCTGTCCATGTCCTTTGCTTCCCATCTCTGCTCCAGCCACTCTGTAGAGTTTTGGTCCTTGGAGTTCAGAGGCATTGGTTGATTTGGCTAAAGCAAATGATAGCCTCTTGTCTTACTTGCTTTTCCTGTTGTTGGAATAAAACTTACTTCAAAAAGCAACTTAAAGGTGAGAGAGTTAATTCTGGCTCACAGCTCAAATTTTAGCCCATCATGGTGAGAAAGTCTAGGCAATAGGAACGTGAAATAGCTGTTCATCACATCTGCAGTCAGAAAGTAAAGAGGGCTGAGAACATGCGCTGCTCATGTCTCTCCACTCAGCTCAGGGTCCAGCTAGGTACGGCGCTGCACACATTTGGAAGGTCTTTGCAACTCAATGCAATCAAGATCATCTCCCAAGGAAGAGCACAGCAACTGGTTTTCCTGTGCCCGAAGACTAGCTTTGAAAATATACATATGAGTAACATTATATGAACTGAGCAGGTTATATCCAGAAACAAATATGTACATACATAAACATGCCAACAACAAATAGTGAAAGAAAGGGCCATAAATTTGAGGAAGAGCAAGGAGCAGTATATGGGAAGACTTAGAGGGAGGAAAGAGAAGGGAAAATGGGGAAAATGGTGCAGTTGTATTAAAATCTCAAAAGAAATCCAAAAAGAAAAATCAGAGCAAGAGACAGAGACAGAGAGACACCGAGAGAGAGATTGTCTCCTACAGGCATATCTAGAAATCTGTCTTCCGAGTGGTTGTAGATTTTGTTGACAACACTGTCTATCACAACTCCAGGTTATTGTACTCACAGGTATTATATTTTCATAAAATCCTGCATACATTCACCAAAATGTATACACTTGCATTTGACTTTGGTCTTTGGCTTTATAGTAACAATTATTTTAATATTGCATTTTAAAATTAGTATAATAGTATTTCTGATTTAAGTCAAGAAAATCACAGTATTAGCCTTGCTTATGACCTTAATGGACAATTTTAAGAAACTAAGATCTCATCTACACATCTAAGGATATAGATGTGGCTAAATGTATATACATAAATATATTTGACATGGCTCACTACTTATTAAAAATGATTTAATATCAGCGTTTTTGGTTTTAAGGTACACTTTTGGATAACTAAGTAGATTTGTGTGTATTTTCTTATATTCCTTTTTTTTTATCATGAAAGGAAGCATATCACAGACAATTACTTTATTATTTTCCCTACTAAATAATCAGTCCCACTACCCTCTTGCTTCTGCTCAAAGCTTGACTTACTTCTTACAGTATCTGCAAGCTTTTTTCAGAATACCGAGGTACTATCATACCCACAGGCAATAAAATAAAAGCTGTTTGATAGACCACCATATCAAACATGCCAGATTTCAATATACTAGCACAGTTAGAAAATGTACAATCAATACAATTTATATTAAATACTGTAGAAGAAACAAAAATAATTTTAGCATGACCAATTAATAAAAGATTAGGAGCCTTAACACATGCACTAACACTAGTTTGAAATCTGGATCCTGCCATTATTCTAAATCCAGATACTCTTCCGATTTTATCCACTGCAAGTGTAACTTCATACCAGGCAACTGTCATTTTCTAATTTGTCTCTGAAAAATGCCTAGAACCAGCCTTCCAAATGCAGACTGTCATTTCCTTTGTTTCCAATATTGGACTGATTTCCAGACCAGTCCATGATTGATTCAGAATAACTGGTCACATTAAAGCAAAGAGAAGAGTCATTATAACTTCTCTGTTTGATTACATTTTGAAGGCAGTTTCTACATTCTCCATGTTCTCTGTTCCACAATGTTTAAAAGCATGAGGCAAGGCAGCTTGTCCATTCTGGGATATAGGCAAAGAAATGTGGGTCAGGAACATATGCCCAATGTAATATGCCTGTCACCATTGTCAGGGCACCCAGCAAGCTCCAAATCAACATCATTCTTTGTCCTAGCATCAACATATCACACCAACTTCTCTGGCAGCCACTACACTCCTTCAGCATCCTGTGAAAAAAAACTCACAAATATGCCCTCTTCCCCATATTAATACCTGAATGAGGCCATGCTATATACCAGTAAGGGGATACCTCCATTTCACCTGACCATAAGCATGTGAAGTTGAGTATCCTTGGCATCTAAATTTAAAAAATTTTAAATAAAGAATGCATGATTTACATAATTTTCTGGTGTATGTGGATATAGCTCCCCCATTTTATTTTATGAAGATATTACTTTAAAGTTCCATGGGCCCATTCCACAATACCTTGTCCTTGAGGATCATAAGGAATCTCAGTAGTGTGGGTAATGTTAAATTGCATACAGAATGTCTCAAATGCATGACTGCAATAGCAGTTCCATTATCTGTTTTAATCTGATTTGGAACACCCAGCATAGAGAAACAACATAGGCAATGACTAATTACATTTTTATTTGCTTCTCCTGTTAAACAGTTGTGACAAGAAAGCCTGAGGTGTCAATAGTCACATGTACATATTTTAATTTTCCAAAATCAGAAATGAGTAAGATCTATTTGCCATAATTGATTAGATACAAGTCCTTGAGGATTAACACCATTATGTGGTACAGGAAGAAACTGAGGACATTCAGGGCAAGTCTTTACAATTTGATGTGCACATTCTCTAGAAATACTAAATTGTTATGTCAAGCTATTACTATTTTGATGATATAAAGAATGAGACTGTTTGGCTAATTGTTCCTGTATAAGGCCTGTAATCTGTCTGGTACATAAATCTGCTCAGGTATTGCCCTCACTAAAGGGTCTGGACAATCCAGGAGGTGCTCTTGAATGTTCTGTAAAGTAAGTAACAGTATGTTCTCTTAAATTGAGTTGCATTTTCATAAATAATTGCAAAATTTG
The DNA here is from genome assembly GCF_947179515.1 of Apodemus sylvaticus. NCBI lineage: Eukaryota > Metazoa > Chordata > Mammalia > Rodentia > Muridae > Apodemus > Apodemus sylvaticus. Next base: position 18,413,806 of record NC_067483.1, read on the forward strand.
AGAATTGGCAGTATATAAAAAAAGGAACAGTTTCAATCAATTGCAAACCATGAGCTATATATTAGCTATCAGTATACAAATTGAAAGTTCTATTTTTCAACATTTCAAAAACAGCAGCTACAGCATGTAATTCAATTATTTGTGCTGAAGTCAGGGTGGGGGGCAGGACTCAAGAGAATAAACATGTGATCTAATTACATATGCTGCCTTCCCACTAGATGAGCCCTCTGCAAATACAGTAAATGCATCCTCTATGGGCTAAAATTAAGACCAGTCAGAAACAAGCAAGGTGGATACATACATTTGCTACATCTACTTATTTAGACTAGTCAAAATTTTCTTAGTTTTTCTAGCTGTATTTTCAAGAGAGGAGCACCTTGCCCCCTGCTGAACCCAGTAATCACAGTCACAGAAATTTTTGTAAGAGAAACAGGCATCAACTTTCTGTTTAGAGAAGCTGAGAAGCTGCTGGTCCCTTTAAGAGCAGCTTGTACAATTAGGCCCTGCAGGGCTTTTCCAGTAGTCCTAGACTCCAACAACAGTCTATCAATTTTTTTTTGTCATTGTCAATTGAGGCTGCTTTTTTTATTTTTTTAATGAGTTAAAACTAAATCAAGGGGTGAATGTCCAGCAGATAAAGTTCTAACCATTTTTTCTTTTGAATATGTAAAACAGGCTAAAAATCAAGCAATGAAATGAAATCACAGACATAAACTGATAGACAAGGATGGATTGGTACACTAAGGATAGTCAACAGACAGGGAAGAGAACTAGATGTCCCCACCAAAGGGACCCAGATATCCTAGCTAAGGGACTTAGAACCAGAACTAGTCATTCCTCCAGTGGGAGCAAGAGGAAGCAGGCCATCTCCTGATCTCCTCCTGTCCCTAGGAGAACTCTGGAACAGCTTGCTTTCATTTTTCTTCTCTTTGCCAAAGCATCCTTGGACAGGAGGGAGGACTGCTTTTCTGAAACCCATTATCCCTCTCATGTTTAGTGTCTAAACTATCTCTAATTAGGGCCCAAAGACTATGAGAATTACCTTCACTCCCCTAGATGTAAAGGCATATATACAAAAAGCATTCTACCATTACTGTGCCCCATGCTTAGAGGGTTTACTCACTGCTGGCCCAAATCTTCTTTGTTTTCCTTTACCTGAGCTTCCTTTTCCCACAGTATCCTTCACTGTATTGTACTTGAGCTCCAATACTGCGGTGTCATCTGAACAAGCCAGATCAGTCAGTGAACAGGGTCTTAAGGGGGGGGGGGGAGTGAGTGAGGGAGGGAGGATTAAAGAAAGAAAAGACAATTAGCATCATAACATGACTTCAGTCAGAGCTGAGCTGAAGTGGGCTTATTTTTTCCCAGTCAGTTTTTATACAATTCTAGGTATATGCAAAGATTACTTTCAGTTCTCAGATCCAAGACAAAGTAATAAAACAAGGTTATCAGTGGTCACTGGATCTAGGGCCTTATCAGGATGACCAAGGTAAAAGGAATACCATACATTCCTCAGCTGTATTTACCATGAGCCTACTTCCTTGTCCTAGCCCAATAGCAAATTTCTGCCAAATTCCTAAGAGGCAGCATCAAAAGCTCTCCACAATTTATTCAATTCATTTTACTAATCATTAATTTCCTTAGACAAACCCAGTATAAAGCAAGCAACACTATCTAAATTATTTTGCAAAAGTTAACATTTTGTGATTATAAATTTAATTACATGTTATGTTAAGGCATCCCTTTCTCCATCCCCACATATTTGTGGTCCTTCTCAAACTATACTCAGGCAAGAAAGATGTTAAGCTTATGGTTATCATTGGAAGCTAGAATAAAACTCTAATGTATATACAAATAGAAACCAATAGATAAACTAAATATATATTTACATTGAACTTTTTGGCTGGACTTGAAAGATTGATTCTTCATGATAGATAATGATCTTGACACCTCAATAAAATAATTCAGTAAGCCAAATGGGATTGATTATACATTGACATGAGAAGCTGAAATTCTAAAATAGAAAGCAATCTTTCCCTTAAGAAATCAGAGTTAGGGCTGGAGAGATGGCTCAGCAGTTAAGAGCACCATCTGCTCTTCTAGAGATCCAAAGTTCAATTCCTAGCAACCACATAGTGGCTTACAACCATCTCTAATGGGATCCAATGCCCTCTTCTGGTGTGTCTGAATATAGCAACAGTGTACTCACATACATTTTTTTTTTTATTATTCGATATAATTTATTTACATTTCAAATGATTTCCCCTTTTCTAGCCCCCCCACTCCCCGAAAGTCCCGCAAGCCCCCTTCTCTTCCCCTGTCCTCCCACCCACCCCTTCCCACTTCCCCGTTCTGGTTTTGCTGAATACTGTTTCACTGAGTCTTTCCAGAACCAGGGGCCACTCCTCCTTTCTTCTTGTACCTCATTTGATGTGTGGATTATGTTTTGGGTATTCCAGTTTTCTAGGTTAATATCCACTTATTAGTGAGTGCATACCATGATTCACCTTTTGAGTCTGGGTTACCTCACTTAGTATGATATTCTCTAGCTCCATCCATTTGCCTTTTATATATATATATATAAAATTTTTATAATATAAAATTATAAATATATATATATAATATAAATTTATATATATAATTTATATTTTATATATATAATATATAATAATTTTATATATAATATAAAATTTATATATATAATATATAATAATTTTATATATAATATAAAATTTATAAAATATATAAATATATAATATTTTAAAAGTTTTAAAAAATATAAGAAAAAGAAATATGTTGGATTTTATTTATGAAACTCTCACCACCATCAATCTATTCATTAAAGTCGGCAGAACTAAGTTCGAAGAGAAAATGTGGTTAATATGTACTAAGGATCACTCAGTTTGGGGCATTTGCATTTGTTATTCATCACTATTCTTTTGGCTGCCACTAAGTCAATATGATGAAATAACATGACACAAATAAATGGAAATCCATATGGCCTTCAGTATTTCAGTTTCTGATAAGAGGAGATTAGAAGTTTCTACAATCTCATTCATTTAAATGTCTGAGGAGACTGTCTTTTTTTTTTTTTGTGGAGTGAAAGCTGAGACTCTTCACTCCACAAGTAGAAAAGAAAGAGAAGATTGGTGGAGGCAGTAAAACAAGAAGGCACAGTAAATATTTATATGAAACAAATTATGTAGGCTAGTTGGATTCATTTGTGCCCTTCCTTCAAATCAGTTGCAAAAATGTACTAAGAAATAAAAATAGACATAACATGCAATCACATGAAATGAATATGTCCTGGTACAACATGTAATTAAGCCCTGAAACTTGCTCCTACAAGATTTTATTCAAATAAATAGCTCAGATCAACTGAAAGGATTATAAAGCAAACACAGTTTATATAAAAATAAATCTCAAACCTATGAGTTTGGACCAGTAGTGTGCTAAGCAAATAAATAAAATACAAAACCAGCCCAGTCTTCCAGGCAGTGGCTTACTGTATTTTGTGATGTGCAGAGTATTTCCCTTAGTTTTGGAAAACTATCTTAATAAAGTAATTTCCTTTTTATTACTATGCTTTTTGTATCACTCCTTACCAGAGAGATTTTACACTCTCGACCTATTACAATTCTCCTTTTCCTCTTCTTCCTTCTTCCCCTTTCTCCTTCTTCCTTCTACTTCTCTTTCTCCTTGTTCTCTTCCTCCTTCCACCCTCCTCCTCCTAACATTTGAAACTGAAACCAAGATCTAATTCATGCAAGCAAGCACCCATCCTTTCAGCACAACTATAGTTACAACTGTGCTTCTGTATTCTGGGATTTTTTTCAAATATGTTACTATGTTTCCTATACTCTATTTTCATTGAACATACTTAATTTCCTAACTTCTGTTACAGTAATTTTCAAAAATCTTAGAGTCTGTTAAGTTTTCTTAGCTTATCATTTGCTCGCCTAGACACCTTGCCATCGTAAACAGTTGCAAGAAATTTGTAGGTGGGAAGTAATTGGGCTGATGTCCATGGTTCTACAGCAAACACTCATTTTGGAAAACAGTGAAGAGACTAATTTCTTCTCTCAGTTGTGCTGTGTTTAATCTGAGCATTGTGGTTCACCATTTTAAATGTACACTTGTTAAAATTGTACACACATAACTCTATACATACCTTTTTTTGTTTTGTTTTCTGGTTTAAACTGCTGCTACATAAAAAACAAAACAAAACAAAACAAAAAATCAAAACAAAAACCCACATAATCCTGCAATTTAGCTGCTAGAAACAATTATTTTTGCACCATAATTCATTAATCCCTAGTTAATCCTCATTAAATCCATTCTTTAAATGTGGGATTTTTTCCAAGGTCTCTTGCTGACATGTTTGTTTTCTTTTGATCCTGTGTTCTTTCTATGGTTTAACTATGCCAAATAAATGTCAAAGATTCAAAAATTCATTTCTTTCCCACTAATCATTTCTTTTATATATAGACTGAAAATGTGTATAAAAGATGTATCCTTAGTTGTTTATAAAGTTGTTCTCTAATTTTGAAGAAAAGAATTACTTTGGGTTTAGACAAACCATGTTGTTTTATTTCTGAACCTCTTAGTTTTAAAAAGGTGGGTCTTTGATATATTTATATAAAGAATTTAAAAAGAATTCATAGCCACTGGTTCATTTGGAGATAGTGTGAGAATGGTTATCAGATAGAAGAAGGTACAGGTACAGTGAACATTCATCCTAGGTGCTTGCCAGCCAAGCATAATAAGATTAGGAAGATTCCACCTTTCCCCCACCCCCCAACTTCTTCATGGGATGTATATTGCTAGTCAGTAAACATCTGAGAGGTTAACTAAAATAGTATTCTTGGTAGAGATAATGGTGCTTTTCAGAATTGATGTGTAGATGATGAGCAAGCCTAGAAAAACATGGAGGACCCCTCAAGGTGGTTTTACCTCAAAGGGAAACTTCCTTGCAGGGGTGTGTGTATCACACATCTTAGTGAGCCATTGGTAAGTGAGAATAACCAGCTGTAAAGCTTAAATCATTATCATTTGAGTGACCTCGTCTATACTTGGAAACTGGCAAGGTCAATGGAAATTTGGGTTATGATTGTCATGCAAGAGAGAATAATTGACATGACACTCCAGTTGTGTTCTCATGACTGAATTTCCTTCTTGTCCCTTTGGGATTGCAAATACACTGTTGCAGACAGGTCAGTGGGAGGGACTTCTGAGTACAGTAGAGAAGAAACAATAGCAAGAAGGACTTTAATTAAAGTTGACTTGGTAATCTCAGGAGGATTTTCCAGTTCGCCCATCATTTGGCTTGCTTGCCTCTATTCAACCTTCTAATCATTTACAACTTTATCCCTACAATGGAGGGAGAAGAATAAAGACTGAGAGGATTTTGAATCACTGTGATCAACTGTGCTATAATTAGAATAAAAAAAACAGGAAACCCATTCATAAGCTTTATATTTTCCAACTTAACAGAAACCTCCATCAGAAAGTTTACTGCAACAGCTAATTCAATGATTATTCATTATTTTATTCATCTCTACTGTTACAAAGGTATTAAAGCACCATGCAGCTATCAGGAGATAGTTGTATTTTAGTAGAGAAGCTCTTTTTTCCTTTGGAAAGTGGCAAAATTGAAGAACATGGAAAAACACTTCCTTAGTAATAGTACTGTCAAATTCTGGTAGCCTTTTACAATAAAGGACTAGTCACTCTGACAAGCATTAGATGTTCTTTGGAAACCATTCAGCTGGAAGATTTTGGATTCCTGTGTATGGTGGATGGTGGTCCTTATACACAAACCTAAATATTGTGATGGGAGATCCTGGAATGGGATGTCATCCTTGTTTGTGAGGCAAGTTCCACAGGCAAAGTTGTGAGCAGTTGACTGGACACTGTTGGTAGATGTGGTCACTTTTCAGGGTATAAATCCTCCTCAGTGAACTCCAGCCTGTAGGAGAGCAGGGCAGATCTGGATGGTGTGGTGTGGCTTTCTATTGCCAGTCAGTCAGTAGGGTGGAGGACAGGCTGGCAGAAAGACAAGAATGAACTAACTCGCCCAGTTTCAGGCTACCTGAAACTTTTTTAGTTGAGGGAAGCATCTTGAGAGGTAAAGAGCCATGATGAAAGCAACAGACACTTCTCTGGAAAAAGGAGTAAGGAAGACAGAAAATGGCACAAAAAGGAGCCAGACCAGGCTAGGGGTACAGAGGAGGATTTTAGTTTAATCAGTGATAAAAATGTTGTGCTAAATTCTGTTCTAGAGTATTACTGTGGGCAAATTTGCACAAGATAGGGTGAGGAAAGATTGGGCCACATTAAATCAATGCCAAATGCAATAAAATTAAATATTAAACTTGGAATCACAGCTGTTTTTAGTATCAATATAGTCTTCTAATAGAGGGGAGTGTTAAAGATGGGCGAATGAACACCGTTGTCTTAATTTATTTGCACGATTATATTTAGAGAATTTTACTACAAAGAATAGAGATGGAAAAATAACCTTCCTAAATCTGATTCACATCCAAACTGAATGAACCACATAATGATCACCTTAATCATATGCTATTTTGAAACCTTGTGGAAAGCTAATGCTTGTAAACTTCTGTGGGGACAGTGCTGTGCTCTGAGTCATGGAGGCTCCTCCCCAGAAGTGACATCTAATCATCAGTAAGCAGGTGCTTGGGAGCCTGCACTAGGGACAGCCTTATGATCTTAAAACCTGGTTATATATGGCCACTTTGGTTTATCAAATAGTTGTCAATAAGGTTGCCACCTCAGCCCACTTGTTCCTTTCCTAAGTACAAGGCATAGACATTTAGCCTTGGAGAGGACAGAACAGGGTGGAGATGTTTTACTTGTGAATGAGTGTGATTACCATCAAAGCTTCTATGTGTAAGGGATGCTGTTGTAGACTTGTGTTGTTTTCCATACTCAATTATGCCTCTCTTATTCACTCTTCTGGGTGGCAGTTGACTTCACTACTGAATCGCACTCATGTTGTAGATGGCCAGAGGTCACCCGCAGAGTTCTAACAGCTCTCTAGTGTGCTTTATTGGAAGGATCCCCCTTCTGGGAGTGCAGTAAGCTTATATGACTAGCAGTTACCCCACTTTCAATTTGAGGTTTCAGAAGGGAACTCAGAGAGTCTCTGCACATGGCCATCACTGTCAGCTCTCTCAGCTTTATTTTGCATTCTGCTTAGAACTTTTTTATCCTTAGATCAGGATTTTAGCCCACCCTCTAATAAAACTTTATATCCAAATTAGAATTTTAATCAGCTATATACATTGAGTTGTGGGCCTACTTTCGATGTATTTCTGAGTTTTCTTGTAGCCATTTTAAACATTTTGAGTCATAACTAAAAAATATAATGTTGCTCTTGATATATTCACATAAATCCCCAGAAAAATCACTTACAGGGTTCTTGGCACTTCCATGCCAATTCTATACTCAAGAAAACCTCTCTTACACTAATGGGGGCTAGGGCAACTATTTCTCACAGAAACATCCTCATACATGTACCCTTCATGGATTGATCTTTGGTAGGACATCATACTGTATGCATATTTCAGTGGTGAACAGTTAATTTTTAAGCCTCAATTCTACTAGTATCATGGGAGCCTTGTGTCCTGTTGAAGAGATTTTATTCATCAAATAATGGCATAATTGGGGGACTTAGAATATCTTCAGGTGAGAGTTGGATTTGTTCTGTGTGGAACATGGTTTGGAGATATACTAAATAAGCTGAGGTATTTTGAAAAGGCTTATGACCCAAAGAAGTGGATGAGTTTTTGTAAATGTCCAGCCTTAGAAAGAGGAAATCCAGAATGCTAAGACCAGGAAGTTCAAGTATCGATGGATTAGATTGGTAAGCCTTGTTTTTTCCTCCAACAGCATCTTCTGTGCATCTCAGCCACCTCTTCTCCCTTCTGTTAAACTATCCAGCAGAGGGGTATTATTTACCTGTGAAATAAAATACTATCTAAGAATGGATGAAGTCACCAAGACTTTCAATGTAACAATATACTATTTTATACTATTATATAATATATGCTATATCAATATATTATTAATATAATTATATCATTAGTATAATATATTATATAATACACTGTTTTACACATAATAGTACACTATTATTTTAATGTAATGAGCATACTATTTAAAAAGGCAAAGTTATGGTGGGGTGAAGGTTGAAAGGGGGTATTGAAATTTTTGGGGCTTAGACTATAAACAAGATGCTGTTTTATATTACATCACCAAATTGATTGAACTATTATTTTATGGATGAAAAATTGAACTACAAAAAAATTAAACAGCTTGTTCAAGGTCATAGCTAGTGGAATTGCCCAGCTGGAATGTAGCCCTAGATCCAGTAAATTAATCTTTATTTTATTTCCAGGTTACATATAGTCTAAGCAATGGGAGCCCAGATGCAAGCTTGTCATGTGAAACAGCAGTTCATTCTTGGCTCCCTCCCTGCTTCTCCTCACACTCACTGCCAGCAACAGCACTCAGCTACTTTGAACCAGGTTTCTTATTCTGTGAATATTTAACCAGCATTCTAACGTCACTGTGCTTTGCCTTTTGCTTTTGTAGTTTGTTTAGATATCTCTTCTCATGAAATCATAGTGTATGTCTTGAGTATTCTGCTCTTCATAATATTCCCTAAATCCCCATCTTCTTCCCTTTAGAGGAATATGTCCTGCCTTTTATTTGCCTCAGTATTCAGTATTTGTCACGACTAAGAGCAACGTATGCCCAGATGCTCTAGCAGTTGCCTTACGACATGTTTCACAGCACAGGCTTTGTTTTATGACGTCAATGATGATGACCACATTTTCTTTTTCTGTGTTTGTTTTCTGTTTTCTCATCACTGATTTATTTCTCTTATGATGATGGCAGCTGTCTCTCCCCATATGTTCAATGAATTAGTCAGAGAGGATATTCATTTTAGAGAATCTTGAATGATCAAAAGTAGTCAATATTAGCAATAAGCCGTATAATTAAAATGAAAGCAATTCTGGAATAGAAGGAATAATGCATGAGGTCAACCAGAATCAATAATATAAGATTGCTTCCCCAGAAAGAGTCAGCTTTCTCATTCTCAGATACAGGCTCCCTGGTTCCCACCTCTTTAGAAAATGAGCCCTCGAAAGGGCACTCTGCTGCATGCCTTGTTGTTTGCTAAAATTGAAAGCGGAGAGGAATAGAGAAGTCAGCAATATTACAGATCAGCTACTACATGCCACAGTTGTTTATATGTATATTTAAAAAATACTGTGCTATAATAATATCGAACACATTCAAGTTCATGAGAAAATATCTATTGTGACAACTTTGAATTGAAATTATAGCTCATTACAAATTTTCTTCAATTTGCCCAAGCATAATTTCACTAGAGAGGAGTTATGTTTAAATTATTGTGGTCACCACAATAGGAAGCAGGGAGTGTCTGAGTCAGAGGCTTTATATTTCAGAGTAATGCAGGGAACTCTTCCAGACTCACCCAAGCAGCTGCAACTTCCTCTATGAAGAGAGTGAGGTAAATGCTTCTGATGTCCACGGTGTAAAGTTGAGAGGGAGGGGGTGGAGTGAATCTTCAGTTCTTTCCTGTGCATGAGACATTAAATGAGTGAAGCTTTCCAAAAAGTCTTCAGCTCTCTGGCTTGTGGCTTCTCCCGATTCACTTTGACTAGCATCATGGAGAATGACATTTACCACAGTGTGGGAGATCAGCTATCAATCAAAATTTTACGTTCATTTTAAAAAGATAAACGAAAAAATATGTACGAGTCTAGCTTTATTATTTTGTGTGTTCCTATTTAGGTCACTCACTATTTGTCAGAATTTACCAGTGCTTTAAAATAGAATCAATAATGTAAGACAGTCATTTGGATAGAATTTCATCAAAGTTAGCATTTTTTAAAATAAATGGAAATGTTTGAGAATAATTCTGGAGAGCAGCAGTTGTCTTGTAATATATTATTCGGAGTACTGTTGATAAACATTAAATTTGTTTGATAATTATTCTGTTCTTATTTATAGAATTTATACAATTAAATCTTATATGATTTAATACCGTAATTATAAAAGCTTTCTGCTAGTAATGAATTATTAAGAGCAGTTAATTTTTCTTACATAGTAAAAATTACTCTAAGATTACTTGTACTTTTACCACAAAGCCAAACCATGTATTTTATCAATCAAAGGCCATGAAACAGAATCATTGTAATTCTATGCTTTATTGAAGGTGACTTATGTGGGTTTTCTTGTGTTTCATTTTCAAAACAATTTTCTTGCTACTTTAATTAGATTATTATAGCAAAGCTTTGGTGATACCTTTATTTTATTGTTGTTGTTTTGTTTTTGTTTCCACACAAATATATTGATACCAGAAGAGAGAAGAAAAATGCTAGTGTCAGAGTAGTCCACAGCTAACTGAATAGCCTTTGGATAGCTATGATTTGCATCTTAAATTTTGAATTTAAGAATGTTCATGAGAATTTTCTAATTTGTATTAAGTTTAAAATTATAAACCATTTCTTACTATTTTGTAATTTTATACTAAACTTAGTCTATGGAAGAAACAAGAGAATATGGTATTTGGGGATTACATTGAATCTTCCTCTCGGTTGCCAAATTCTTTTGTGATTGAAAAGGTTTTTGTTTTTAGGTTTTTTTTTTTCCGCTTTGTTTTGTCACAGTATGCTGGGTGACACTGCATGGTTTTTCTTGTGTTTCTTAGTGTCTATTCTTAGAACAGAATAACATATAGCTTGAGTCCAAATTACTTTTCTTTACAACTGTCTTAGTTACATAACAAAGGACCAAATGTTTGGCATATATTGATGCTTTTCCAAACATGGTTTATTTTGTTAGCATTTTAAATATTTTTTTTAAGTTGCTGCAAAGTTTTTATAGGAAAGAGGAAAACTCTTTGGATGCTAATATGTATTCATCTCTCAGCAGTGGGGACATTGGGACATGAAGTCCTGGAGTCAGCCTTAAGTAAAGTTGTCTGTTTGCCTCTGGATGCAGGTCTCATCTACAAGGAAGAGGGGGGCTTTCATTTCATGAACATACAGTGCAGCAATCAACTACACAAAGTATAATTTTTTTCTGGAATTTATTTTCAACCTGTGTGATCTTGTTGGTATAAGAGTGATTGAATATATTTAGTGCTATCCATCATTTTAAAAGTTAGGACTTCATGATTTATTATTGTGTAGGAATGTCTTGGCTCATCGTTTTCTGTAATTTTTATCAGTATGATTTTAATGCCATTAAATCTATCTTTTCCAATGAAATTAGTTGCACTAATTTTTTTAAATGAGCCAATTCCTGTTTTAGTTTTTTTCTCAATATAATGACCATATTGACTAAATGTTTAGAAAAGAAAAGCTTTTATTTATTGAATGTAGAGAATAATGTTGAAAACTCAGATTTTTTTCTCTCTTTAATAACTGAAAGGTAAATTAGCAAGACATTTGTAACCAAATGGGGGAACTGGGGTTTAACTTGAAATAAAATTTAACTGTATAGCCTCAGATGACCTAAAACCTTTTTAGTTTCATTTTAATGGCTGTAGTCACCACCATGTCATTGTGTGTGAAAATATTCCCATGGACATGATATTCCTGTGGGATCTGGGCGGGGTTGATATCTGTTTGCTGTCAAGGTAGATTCTAGTAGTGATTCCATTCATTTGCAGCAAGTGTCTACTGCAAACACAGTCCTCAAGCTCTTTTGAATAGAGAGATTCTAAACACGTCTCACTTGCGGAAGAAATCCTTATGCTTCTAAAATTAATGAAAACAATCAGTGTGTGTTTCATTTTTATGCCTCATGTTTTTATTAATTTGTTTCACAATTTTTTAAGTTACAGATGTAATACTATTCCTAAGGCCATGATACAATTCAGTCACCAAAAGTCTTGGGGACCATAGATAGTGCCAGTGTCACTCTGTATGCCAGGCTGGCCTGCCACTACCAAACCCATCCAGAGCCCCAGTTGTATCTTTATGTTTCACTTTTGCTAGAGTATTTTATTTGTAATGCCAATAGGAGTCACAAGTGTTCTTTGTCCTGGATGAACTGGAAAAGATATGAAATAAGTTTAGAAATTTCTAGGTAGTTTTACCTGATTTCAATTTTGACATTGCCAGAAAACCCAAAGCCTTGCATATGATAGGCCACTAAATGATACCATCAGGCCAAAATAATATTTTCCTTTCTTTCCTAACTTACACTTTGTTGTTGTTATTGTTGTTGCTGCTGCTGTTGAGGTAGGGACTCAGGGAGTAGCACTTTCTGGCCTGGAGTTCATTGTATAGACTAGGCTGGCCTTGAACTCAAAGAAGTCTGCCTGCCCCTACCTCCAGAGTGCTGGGATTTAAAACCTGTGCTACTGGATGCAGACTCCTAAATAATTTATAAAGGAACATAGATACTCTTTCTTGGAATAAAGTGTGAGTGTAGTATGACTGACTTTATTTTTTATTGGATTTTTTTATTTGCATTTCAAATGTTATCCCCTTAACTGACTCCCTACCCCCCTGAAACTCCTGATCCCATTTCCCCTCCTACTGCTTCTATGAAGGTGTTCCCCCACTCGCTTTCTATTCCTGCCTCCACACCCTGGAATTCCCCTACATTGGAGCCTTCACAGGACCAAGGGCCTCTCCTCCCATTGATGCCCAATAAGGACATCCTCTGCTACATATGCAACTGGACCCATGGGTCCATGTGTACTCTTTTGTTGGTGGTTTAGTTCTTGGGAGTTCTGGGGGGTCTGTTTGGTTGATATTGTTGTTCTTCCTATGGAGTTGTAAACCCTTTTAGATCCTTCAATCCTTTTTCTATCTCCTTCACTGGGGACCCTGTGCTTAGTCCAATGGTTGGCTTCAAGCATCCACTTCTGTATTTGTCAGGCTCTGGCACAGCCTTTCAGGAGACAGCTATATCAGGCTCCTGTCAGCATGTACTTCTTGGCATCTACAATAGTGTCTGGGTTTGGTGACTGGATATGGAATGGATCCCCAGGTAGGGGAGTCTCTGGCTGGCCTTTCCTTCAGTCTCTGTTCCATACCTTTTCTCCATATTTCCTCCGGTGAGTATTTTGTTCCTCTCTCTAACAAGTACCAAAACACCCACACTTTGGTTTGCCTTCTTCTTGAGATTCATGTGGTCTGTGAATTTTCTTTTGGTTTTCTGAGCTTTGGGACTAATATCCACTTTTCAGTGAGCACATACTATGTGTGTTCTTTTGTGATTGGGTTACCTCCCTCAGGATGATATTTTCTGGTTCTGTCCATTTGCCTTACAATTTCATGAAGTCATTGTTTTTAATAGCTGAGTAGTACTGTACTCCATTGCATAAATGCACCACATTTTCCGTATCCATTCCTCTGTTAAAGGACATCTGTTTTTTTTCCCAGCTTTTGGCTATTATACATAAGGCAGCTATGAACATAGTAGAGCATGTATCCTTGTTATATGTTGGAGAATTTTTTGGGTATATGCCCAGGAGTGGTATAGCTGGGTCCTTAGGTAATACTATGTCTAATTTTCTGAGGAATTGCCAGACTGATTTTCAGAGTGGTTGTACCAGCTTGCAATCACACCAACAATGGAGGAGTATTCCTCTTTCTCCACATCCTCAACAGTATCTGCTGTCTCCTGAGTTTTTGATCTTAGCCATTCTGACTGGTATGACATGGAATCTCAGTGTTGTTTTGGTTTTTATTTCGCTGATGCCTAAGGATGTTGAACATTTCTATGTTCCTGGAATATAACTTGTAAAAATGGTAGTTTGAGAATATTCTTTTGGGTTACATGCATCCTTCTCTGGGAGATGTTCTTTATCTCCCATACTTCTGTTTTCTTTCACCTAATGATTGATCTGACAATTTTTCTTCTTTTCTGGAGTGACAGGAAGAAGCACACACAATTTTCTGTTGCACATCACTACTCTAGCTCCTGTTCAAGGTCATCTCATGGAGTAAGCTAAAAGGTAGTTTAGAAGAATGAAAAACTTGCTCCAGTTCATGGAACTATTACCAACATGATTGGGACAATGCTGAGTCACCTGAATAGCTGTCATGTTACCAGATGAAATTGTTCTCAAGGACACTAGTTTGGATCATCCACACAAATTCTTTTACTGTGAGCCAGGTCCCCTGCAATGTTGAAATCACTAAGCTATGGGGAAAGTCTCTAAAGAAACACTGAGTGGGTCCCTGAGGAATTTCAGGCTGGTCTCATTGCTCTGTATGTCAGTAACAATGTTATAAGAATTCAAAGATAATTTTCATCTTTGATTCTATATTTGCCACTGTAGCCTAATTGGCTTTTCTAGAAAAATATAGACCTCTGTGTTGGGAAGTCTTAAGAATGCTCATGATATCTCTTATGATTAGTATATTTTATACTAAAAAAATCAGATAGTGGTCCTTCAAAAATATATTTATGGGACCAAAGATGAACAGTGTTTAAAATTAAGATAGTGCTAAAAATATCATGCTGAACACTGGCTTTATAGATGAGTATAGAAGCCATAATGGAGACACTCTGAGGAAATGATGTGATAAAGTAACAATGGTTTAGGAAACAATGGCTATGTTGAATGGGCTGCATGATGATATAGCTTTCTTTTCAGGAAGTTATACTTTTGGTCTACCTCAGTTTAGAAATGTGAGGCTATTTGATAATGAATAAATGCATGAATGTGCATCTTGAAAACATGTCAGCAAGGACCACTGAAGATAGAGTACTTCATCAAAGAAAATCAAGACTATGCTCCCAATGTGAATGGAATAGCTGTTTTGTTGATATGTCAGGGTGGGAAAATGAACACATTCTGTATCAATGCCAAGAAAGTTTTAGAGTAGTAGACCCAAGAATGTAGGACCAAATGAATTATCTCTTTTTGTCCCAAGCTACTTGATGATTGCACACAAAGTTGAAAAATAAAGCTTTGAGTTAATTGTTAAGCAAACAAATGAATATGCTCTGAAGCTAATTTAACTCTCTGTTGACCTCTAGGCAATACTTGGTTTCAAAATGGCCTCCCTTGCTGCAGCAAATGCAGAATTTGGCTTTGACTTATTCAGAGAGATGGATAGTAGTCAAGGAAATGGAAATGTATTCTTCTCTTCCCTGAGCATCTTCACTGCCCTGACACTAATCCGTCTGGGTGCTCGAGGTGACTGTGCACGTCAGATTGACAAGGTTAGTGCTGCCCTTTCCAATCAATCCTAGGAATGAACTGTTTTCTCTGGGAAATATTTCATGAAAAGTACTGGGTGTTGCCTCCACTCCTTGATTTTCAGCTGGGAGGAAGAAGAAATAAATCTTGGGTTGCTTTTACTCAACAGACTGCTTCTCAGAGTCCTTTCTCTTTGATAGCAACTGCAGCATCATCTGGACAACTTGGTGGGGATATAAATTCTTAGGATGAACTGAGAGCTATAGATATGGGTGTGGGTCACTTATTGTAGTTTTGGAAAGCTCTCTAGGCATATCCTGTTTGAGAGCCACAGATTAATAGACACAACTATGATAGAACTTGACAGAGTGTCCTCTATTTGTTTTTTTGTTTTGTCTTGTTTGTAGTGCTGGGTATGGGACCTTCATACTTGCTCAGCAAGTGCTCAACCACAACCTGATATCCTAGTTTAAACATAGGTTACACGGACACAAATGACAGCCGCAGGCATCTAGATAATGGAAGGCTATGTGAACAGTATTTGCCACCACCACCTTCTTTGCCAGTTTCAGAAAGTGATTATTAATGCACCCTTGTACACAGCTCTAAAGAGCTATAGTCAAGGCTTTCTTCTCTTCTCCAAAGAAATCATCATTGAAATTCATCCAGTCAACAGAACCTATCTTGCCAGGCCCAGCTATTTCTACAGACTCAGAAGTCATCTCTTTTTTATTCCAGTTGTCCCTATTATTTTAGTCCAGTACTGTTGAGTGTTGTCTCTGTGTGTCTTTAAACTGCAATGATTTTCTCTATCTCTGCATCAATGAGTCTGCTACAAGTAGGCAGCTGACTGAAGTGCTGTCAGTTCATTAGAGAGACATAGGAATTGACAACTGAGGTGGCAGAGCGTCATACAAGGCAATACCAGTGACAATTAACTGTTGACATCATCCTTAACTAGAACCTCTGGGACAACCACTTCTGTTATTATAAAACATAATTTTATTTGGTATTCTCAGTAACATGCTGAAGTAGCATCATGATCTTGATTTTTATGGTGGGAATACCAAGCCAACTGTGTGGCAAACTCTGGCTGGCCTTTGAAAGTAAGGTTCCTTGAACTGTGCTCTGGTGAATTGAAAAAGCCACTGTCTGGCCAGAGACTTCTTTCTACAGCATCATCCTTCACTCTTACACATGAATTTCTATAGTTGTTGCTGTGTTAGCCCACAAGAAACATGAGAAGAAAACATCAACTACAGTCAAAAATATTTATGCAAAGTTTTAGTCCTTTGTGACATACCAATTTGGAAATTACCCTCCAGGGTCAGTCTTAGCCCTGTTAGCTCCTCTGTAGAGCATATTCTCCTTGGCAGTATGAAGCACACATTTGCATTTCAGAGAAGATGGATTTGTTCGATGAAGTCACAATTTACAGCTTCCTTGCATGTGTCTCTAAAAGGCACTTTCAAAGAACCAGTGATCATTTTTCTTTGGATGCACAGTTTGATTATGTTCACCTTTATTGTTTTGTTTTATTATTCCTTGAAATCCTTGTGTATGTTCTCACATGAAAGTGTAGGTATACATAATGTGTATGGAGGTCGAGATAATCTGAGATACTGTTCCTCACTTCCCATTTGTTTGAGATGGAATCTCTTGCTTGTTATGGAAAGTTATCAATATCAGATCCAGGGGAAACTCCATACAATGCTTGGCCAGTTGGCTGCAAGCTTCCAGAAATCCTCCTGTCTCTACACTCCAGATCCCTGGAGAAGTGTTAGGTCTCTAGACTTGTGAGTTTCTGGACCCCAGTTTTATGTGAGTTCTGAAGGTTCACATTCAAGTTTTTATATTCGTGTAGTGAGTGTCTTACCCAGTGAATTAACTCCCTGGCTCAGTGTTGCTACTGTCTGCAACAGTGGAAAGGCCAGAGGTCAATCCTTTGGTTTTAGGTAGTCCTTTCCTCAAAGTCTAAACCTCCTTGCTTCCTGATATGCTTTGCTGTGATTGACTTTGTTTACAAAGTTGTATATTTTGCCTCATAATTTTCCCTTGACTTTGATGTTGATAACCTTCCTATATACCCCAACACAGAAAGAACAAGAATTTCTCTTCCATTTGCTCCTCTCTCCCAAGTTAAATTTCTATTCACTATTTCACATTATACCATTAATTTGGACTATAATTGTATTTACAAGTTCCACAAACTTGTGTTTCCTAAGATCCTATTGGATTTTCCAATAAGCATTTAAAAATAATCACTGTGGTATGCATTCCTACTGGAGCACTCTGTAAGGGGAATGGCAATGTGATGACTTGGCATGCGTACTTAGACAGGAGCCTTAGGGAAACTACATTCGTGGCTCCTTCCTTCCTCATAGCTTAATATGGGGATCTTGAAACTCACATGGCAGGGTTTTCCATCCTTGTCATTATCCTGGTTAACTTGGTAACCACTTATTAAAAAGACAAAGAATCTCTGATCTTCTTTCATGTTCATAATAGGTTATGGCAGCATAAAAGTAGCATTTGAGATGTTTCCAGTGCGAAAAGGAAGAAATAGCCTTATAATAAAGCATTTGAAATTCTAGTATTTCTCTTTGTTTTTCCCCACGCCCTTCTAGACATGGTAGTGTTACTGTTGAACCAACATATTTGTATGTTCGGATAAAATGGCTGTGTATCTAGTCAGAATTACAGTGCTCCAGATCTTCACCTGCTAACTAGGACTGAATTAGTGTAACTAAATCAGTGTAAAAACGCAAATAACATTAAATAGATTTAATTGCTAAAAGTTTATTCAAAACTTAAGAGGAGAATCTTTTATATATTTGTATAATTTTCATAAGCTTAGCTCAAAGAATACATTATTAGTAGCCAGATTCTGGTAGGCAAGATTTAAGGAAACATTACATAAACCCATGAATTGCTGACCTAATGAACACTGACTCAAATGCTCCAATGAACCACTAAAGTGAGGCTTGGCTGTTCCATAAGCCCCCAAATACTGTGGTTTGTGTTGTGCAATGCTTGTAGAGAGCATTGAGGTATTGTTTCAATGGACCATATTGAAAAGTATTGTGCATTATTTGTACCTCCATTAGTAACTTTCTTTTCTTGTGACAAAATACCAGGGAAAATTGACCTTTAAGGCACACAGGTATATTTAGGTTCATGGTTTCATAGGTTTCTAGCTACAGTTGCTGGACTGTCATTTACCTCACAGCAGCAAGAGATGAAACAGAGAACGCTGTCTTTTGTCAAATCCCTTTCCCAAAAATCCTTGAAAAGAGGAATCCAGAACTAGATTAAGCAACTGAGGGATTCAGATATCTAATGATCCCATCATCTTTCAGAATTCTCACCTCCAACCAGAACTCAGGAGACTAAGACTTCAACACACAAAATCTGAGGACTTTTGAGAAAGAATATTTCAGTGCCTGTGCGTGCATTGAACCTCAGTGATCACACTTAGAGGAAGCAACATCACAGTAAAATTTACTAAATTAATACAAATTCTTCAATCATGGGTAATTTAAGATAAGTTAGTATGTTGAACAGGAAAAAATGAAATAAAGATGAAAAGTAGAGGCCATGTTTTTCTGCTGAAGGCATTGACATTCATTTGGAATCGTGAGAAAAGTAAGCTCTAAGACACTAGTGACATTGAACTGACACTAGACGACTGTTTTCAGAAAAGAGGTTTGTTTTCAAAGTCTCTTGCTAACTGATCCAATTCTGACAGTAATTGTTTTTATCATATCTACAGGCACTGCACTTCTACACCCCATCAAGACAAGGAAACTCTTATAACAATCAGGTAAAGGGAACATATTTCTTACAGAAAAAACAATTAGAAACTAAATGGGAGAAAAAGCCTATATTTTCAATATGTTTTCATGTTTTCTAGTTTATTAAAGCAAAGAAATCCACTTCTACTATGCCAAATTTCAAATATGGTTATAAAAGATTATCAAATATAATTTTGATAATTATTAATTTACTAATATTTTGTTTGTTTGCTAGGCTATAGTGAAATATTGATGATCAGACTTTCTTTTCTGTCCTTTATACATAAATTAATCTCTTGACTAACTAATTAGTATGTGTTTTGGGCTAATTGATAGTGTCCTATTGACAACCTCATTTTACTAAACTTTTTTCAGTTTGTTTGCAGACAATATGATGAGGAAGGGTAAAGCCTGAAACGTATAAGGATTTGCTTTCTGCGTTTGAAGCAATAATTTGCAGTTCTTCTATAGACTAATATACGTGATTTATTTCATGTTAAGTGATTGTATGCCTCTGTTTGATAACAGCCAGGACTTCAGTATCAATTGAAAAGAGTTCTTGCTGATATAAACTCATCTCATAAGGATTATGAACTCAGCATTGTCAATGGAATTTTTGCAGAAAAAGTGTTTGACTTTCACAAGGTGAGTAAAACTGCAAATCTCAGATGGATACATTCACTTTAGACTTGAATCTTGTCCAATCTATCATACGATAAAGTCTTCTACTGTCTTAAGAGGCAAAACAATGTTATCTTATCATTGCTGCTGCTATGGTCTTCATATTATCACCTTTTTACCCAATAAACCCCCATATTCAGGATGGTTCAACTGATAGACTACAAAGACAAAGGCCATTGTTAGTGTAGTGATGTTAGACTGTAACAGGAAGTGGTCATGGTACAGACAGGGGAGTCTATTACCACAGGGATGATCTTTCTTTGAGTTTCCGGTGTATTGAGACAGGTGTGATTCCCAGTGTGCTGGCCCTGTTTGCCCGTTTGTTCTCAGTGAGGCTCTAGTTGTTCATCCCCATGTTTTTACATGAGTTCTTCCCAGGGATGTATAGCCAAACAAGGCCAGCCATTGTAGACATTGGCAGAGAAGAAGCTCAGATTTAGCAAGAGTAATATTTGACTAATATTACTCTTAGTCAGTTGACTAATATTTCTGAATGGCATTGTGAATCAATACATCATCACAGCACCTAGCCTACTGAAAGGCTATGAGGTACAGATTATACTTCCTAAGCTACTGCACTAAGCTTACTTTGGAACCTTCATTACTATGATGATCAGAAACTGTTCACTTGGTTAGTACTAGTAAGCAGCCACACTTCCCATATTTCTCTGGGAACGTATCTCCCTTCTATTTGTCCACTCTTTAACCAACCATCTATAAAACTCTGTCTCTATGACATCACTGGATAAATCTCCTGTATCTTTGCTAACTCTCTGTGTTCCACCCAACCATTACTGTTCCCTCTGACTGTCACCCACTCAAATTCTTTGCCCTCCCCAGAACCACTCCCAAATCCTTTGGTATCCTGCCAACTAGGGAGCCACGTTTTATTTTTCCATCATTTCAAAAGGTTTCTATGAAGTTTTCAGAAAGCCACTCTGTGTTTACCATATTTGATTTTTTAATTCCCATGTAGATTGCTAGCTCATGCAGTATTTAGGAAAGGTTAAACCATTTGTCTACTCTGCAATTATTTACAACAGTTTTATATGTACTTCTTTTCCCTGACTCAGGCATGTTCTGCCCCCTCCCCTAGGCCTGCGGGGGAACTTGACAGATGGTCAGTTTATACTAGCTCCATGTCTGGGCCCACCCGAGTGGCCCCATGTGACTGTCATTTATCTCAGGCACATTCTCACCTGGGTCCATGGTGCTAGGCTGGGTTCTTCTAAGTCTCCACCCTGGGAGCCCTGCTCCCTCTCTTGTACTTCTGGTGCCAGACTCACTGCCATCTCTGGCTCTCCTTTTTTAGAGAATTTTAAGCTACTAATCATTCAGATGTTCGAAGGTAAGAACACTGAGTGTAGACATGGACTCTCTCATCTCTGTCAACTATGGATCCACACAGGATACAGTCTCATCACCTGCAAAACTCTAGGAATGGAACCTCTCTTATTTTCAATGATGTCTATACTATACACATGTGTCTTTCTGGGGAGATGTACTCATGAGTATAATTACCCAAGTATGCTGGAGTGAACATTGGATCCCCTAGAGCTGTAATTACAGGGTTGTGGTTCACCCAACAGGGGTGCTAGGAACTGAACTTGGGACCTCTGAAAAGTTAGCAAGTACTCTTAAAGTCTAAGCACTCGATGCAGCTCCCACGGTTAGTGATTCTGAAAACTATTCTTGAACTTAAATATAACAAATTTCCAAACTATATAAACTCCATTTTGTTTTTATATTGTTCTTTTTATTGATATTTGATTATTAATAAAAATAAAGATCTGATCATTACTCCTGATTATGTTATTTCCTATTTTTCTGCTATATGCTAAATATGTCTTGGGTCAGATTTCTGTAAAGGAGATACCATGTAATTTGGGTATCATCAATATTATTGTGAATTGGGACCTTCTACCCCAGTGGATGCTCTTCCCACAGTTATCTGTATAGTTTCCCACCCTTTTCTCCATGATGTTTTAGTAATTTAATCACCAAACCTATTCAAAACTAAACAACATGCAAAGATAGTTTCTGTCTAAAATCTACAGCAGCAAGTTGCTAACCTCTGGCTAAAGAATATTATGCTTCTTATTTTTTAACATCCCCACAAATTCTTCAACATTTTTGAATTATTCAATCATTTGACTTTTCTCCTTTCTCAGTGGATTCATTGTTATAACTCATTCCACATTGATCCATTCTACAGCCATTCTTTAAACAGTGTCTTCCTTCCCCAAGCAGCCTTGCAAATCCAGATCATTGCTGCAGATTACCTTAGTGATCGTGCACATGCTACTAACTAGTAACTAGAGAAATATTTAAATGTATAGTTGCTCACACACTAGTGGCTACTGAATCACCAGTCTACAGTCTGAGCTAGGTTTCCCTTTGTGACTTATTCTGAACATTTAACATACTTCCTAGAACTTCCTTCTTTTTAAATTTTTATAGAAATAGACACTTTTTCTTGTTTTTTCATTATTTTCTTATTGCTTTATATTTATCTTCTTGTATGTCAGTGTTTGTAATGATCCTTGAAATTGAAGTTGTTTGAGGATCCTAATTTTATTACATTTATTTTAATCTACTGTCTTTTTATATAGATAAGTGATGTACTCATAATTTCTATGTCCTCAAGGAAGTCTTTCATATTTCTGTGTGATTCCACAGCTGTGTGATGGGTCATCCTTCTCTTAAGTGCCAAGATCAACTTTATACAATTTAAGCTCTCAGGAGAGCATCATGTTTTATGCTGCTAGATGCTCCTTATTTGCTCTCTTATAATGAGCAATATAAATAGGCATTACATTGCTCTTGATGCATCTTTACCTCCAGCATTTATGTTTCATAGCTAAATGTGTACTATTACTTGCAACTCTTTTTAAAAAATCAAGACAAAATAATAGAACAAAAAATTAAACTAAGAAGAAACAGATTGGAAAGGGTATGAGACACAGAAGGAAAGGAAGGGAGATAAGAGAGGGTGATATGAATAAATATTATCATTTCATTATCATTATAAATACATTGTGTATATGAATGAACTGTAAAAGTTCTATAGTTCTATCACAATAGTTCCATATAATAGCTCATGAGCATTTTTCCCATCCAAGGAGTAAAGAAAGAAATTAAAAGTAAAATAAAAATTATGTTAAAAATGAAAAACATAATGCATTTAAGATTATGTAATATGAAAAGGACAATTAAAGAAATAAATTTGTAGCAGTAAATACCCGTTTTTAAAAAGATAAAAGTGAATATAAACCAGATATCACAGTTCAATGAATTGGAAAACAATTAACATATGAAACATTTATTAAAGAATATAAAAGAAGACTATTATAGCATGTGGAAATTAAGTAGATGAAAGAGGAACAATTATAAAATTGACAAAGATTTAATTAGAGTAGCTTGAAAATCATCCTCAAATAATACCAAAAGCAAAAAAGATAGTACAAGTGACATTGAAGTAATGCAATATTGAGAGCTTTATGAACAATTATATGCCAGTAAATCATATAATTTAAAATAAATAATAAAAGTGTTTGGAAATATACAATCTATAAATGCTGAATCAAAATAACAGGAAACTCGAAGATAATTGTAATGAATAATACTGATTTATATATGAAAAGTTGCCCTTCTAAGGAAAGCTCCGGAGGGCCTGAGCTCACCATGTATTTACAGAACTGTCAATCTTTGAGAAACAAAAAAAAGAAAGAACCTAAAGAGTAAACACTTCCAAACCTGTATTAAAAGGCCATTGCTCACAAGATATACAAGAACACTAGTAGGAAAGAAAATTCATGCCCAATTTCTCTCTGGAATATACACTTTAAGTTCTTTAATAAAACACTTGCAAATAACAATCAACAGCCTATTAAAAGAATCATTTAAAATGGCCAAGTGTTTTAAAATGGCAAAGATGTTTTTGGTACATATAAATCAATAAATACAATATGCCACATGAATAAAATTAAGGGGTAAAAGAATATGATCACCTCAATATGTGCAGAAAAAGGTATTAAGAAACCAAATTTGCAAGAGGCAGCAGCAGCAGCTCGTCCAGCAGAAGGGCCATCAGCAGTGAAACCAAGGCGACAAGGTCCTGGCAGGCCCTGCGCCCGCTACCACTGACCATCACTGGCCAGCCAGGCTGCAAGCTGCGGAGGAGTTACAGCGTCTTTCACCGCTCTGAAGCCACATCAGAACTCTGCCTCCCACCAATCAGTTATGAGAGACTCTCCACCATCTTGGCTCTCGGATGCCAGAGAGAACTGAGAGCCCAAGGTACACAGATTTAGCCCGAGGCCAACATAGCGAATGTCTAAGCCCGACAGGCATTGGCCTGCACCCAGGCCCTGGGTTATTCTTGGGGCCATCAGTGTGCCAACCCGGCCAGGAGGTTCTTTGCCCAGCAGTCTGTCCCAGCGCGCACTGCCATTTTGGCTACGGGACTCCAGAGAGTTCTAATAGGCAAAGCAGGGCTAACAGTCATAGCCTGAGGCTAACATAGAGGGGGGTCTAAGCCGGCCAGGCATTGGATTGCACCCAGGCCCTGGGCTGTCTGGCCACCTGTGTGTCAACCCAGCCAGAAGGTTACTAGCCAGGCAGACTCTCCCAGCACTTTCAGGGAGCAGGCACACACCACTAGGCTACCAGACAGAACCAGTTAACAGTCATAGCCTGAAGCGAACATTGCTCAGGCCTAAGCCTGCCAGGCTTTTGCCTAGACTCAGGGCCTGAGCAGCTAGGCTAGCCTTGTGTGCACCAACCCGATTGGGGGAGTGGCTGCCTGGCAGTGATCAACACTCTGCTGATTCCCACAGAAAAGGTCCCCACAACAGACACTATCAACACTCCCTGAAGGAGCAAAGGGGCATCACCTGGTTCACAGACACAATCTGGGGCAAGGTATACTAGGGCTCCAAGGGCACCCAAGAGGAGGGCAGCACATCAGCAATCTGTGACAGGGGAAACCCAGCCATCCAGTGTTGCAGAAATAGCCCTGCAGCCTCACAGGAGGCTTAAACATCAGCCAGAGACAAGACCAACTAACTTCAGAGATAAGATGGCAAAGGGCAAATGTAGGAACGCTTCTAACAGAAATCTAGGCAATATGGCAGCGTCTGAACCAAACTCTCCAACATCAGCAAGTCCTGGAGACTCCAACACTCCAGAAAAACAAGATTTGGATTTAAAATCACTGGTCATGATGCTGCTAGAAGAACACAAAAAGGACATAAATGAATCTCTTAAAGAAATACAGGGGACCATGAATAAGCTAGAAACCCGTATAATGGAAACACAAAAATCACTTAAAGAAATTCAGGAGAATAAGGCTCAAGAGATAGAAGCCAATAAAGAGGAAATGCAAAAAAAAAAAAAAAAAGACTTAAAGAAATGCAGGAGAAAGTGAGTAAAATTACAGAAGTCATGAAAGAGGAAACACAAAAATCTCTTAAAGAATTAAAGGAACACTCAAACAAACAAATGAAGGAACTGAGAAAAAAACATCCTGGATCTAAAAACAGAAGTAGAAACAACTAAGAAATCACAAAGGGAGACAACTTTGGATCTAGAAAACCTTGGAAAGAAATCAGGGGCCATAGATGCAAATATCAACAACAGAATACAAGAGATGGAAGAAAGAATCTCAGATGCTGAAGATACCATAGAAACCATTGACTAAACAGTCAAAGAAAATGCAAAATACAAAAAGCTTGTATCCAAGAACATCCAGGAAATTCATGTCACAATGAGAAGACCAAACCTAAGGATTATAGGTATAGATGAGAAGTGAAGATTTACAAATGAAAGGGCCAGCAAATATCTTCAACAAAATTATGGAAGAAAACTTCCCTAACTTAGAGAGATACCCACGAATATACAAGAAGCCTACAGAACTCGAAACAGACTGGACATGAGCAGAAATACCTCCTGTCACATAAAATCAAAACCCCAAATGTACTAAACAAAGAAAGAATATTAAAGGCAGTAAGAGCAAAAGGCCAAGTAACATATAAAGAAAGACATATCAGAATCACACCAGACTTCTCTCCAGAGACCATGAAAGCTAGAAGATCCTGGGCAGATCTCATACAGACTCTAAGAGAACACAAATGTCAGCCAAGAATACTATACCCAGCAAAACTTTCAATCACCATAGATGGAGAAAGCAAGATATTCCATGAAAAAACCAAATTTATACAATATCTTTCCACAAACCCAGCTCTACAAAGAATAATAGGAGGGAAACTCCAATACAAAGAGGGAAACTACACCCTGGAAAAAGCAAGAAAGTAACCTTCTCTCATCAAACCCAAAAGAAGATAACCACTCAAATATAAAAATAACATCAAAAATGACAGGAAGTAATATTCACTATTTCTTAATATCTCTTAACATCAATGGACTCAATTCCCCAATAAAAAGACATAGACCAACAGACTGGATAAGGAAACAGGACCCTAAATTTTGCTGCATACAGGAAACACACCTCAGTGTCAAAGACAAAAACTACCTTAGAGTAAAATGCTGGAAGACAATTTTACAAGCCAATGGTCTTAAGAAACGAGCCGGAGTAGCCATTCTAATATCAGATAAAATTGACTTTCAACCTAAAGTCATCAAAAGAGACATGAAAGGACACTTCTTGCTGGTCAAAGAAAAAATCCACCAAGAAGAACTTTCAATTCTGAACATCTATGCGCCAAAGGCAAGGGCAACCTCATTTGTAAAAGAAACTTTACTAAAGCTCAAAGCACACATTGTACCTAACACAATAATTGTGGGTGACTTCAACACTCCACTATCCTCAATGGACTGATCAGGAAAACAGAAACTAAGTAGGGACACAGTAAAACTAATTGAAGCTTTGGACCAATTGGATTTGATTGATATTTATAGAACATTTCACCCTAAAGCAAAAGAATATACCTTTTTCTCAGCACCTCATGGTAACTTCTCCAAAATCAACCATATAATTGGTCACAAGACAGACCTCAACAAATATAAGAAGGTCAACCTAATCCCATGCCTGCTATCAGATCACTATGGAATAAGAGCAGTCTTCAATAGCAACAAAAACAACAGAAAGCCCACATACACATGGAGGCTGAACAATACTCTACTAAATGATACCTTGGCCAAAGAAGAAATAAAGAAAGAAATCAGAGACTTTTTAGAATTTAATGAAAATGAAGGCACAATATACCAAAATCTCAGGGACACAATGAAAGCAGTGCTAAGAGGAAAACTAATAGCCCTGAATGCCTCCAAAAAGAAACGGGAGAGAGCATAAACTAGCAGCTTAATGGCACATGTGAAAGCTCTGGAACAAAAAGAAGCTACTTCACCCAGGAGGAGAAGAAGACAGGAAATCATCAAACTCAAGGCTGAAATCAATCAAGTGGAAACAAATAGAACAATACAAAGAATCAACAAAACCAGGATCTGGTTCTTTGAGAAAATCACCAAGATAGATAAACCCTTAGCCAGACTGACCAAAGGGCACAGAGAAAGTATTCAAATTAACAAAATTAGAAATGAAAAGGGGGATATAATAACGGAAACTGAGGAAATCCAAAAAATCATCAGATCCTACTACAAAAGCCTATACTCAACACAACTGGAGAATGTGGAGGAAATGAACAATTTCCTACACAGATACCAAATACCAAAATCAAATCAGGACCAAATAGGTCATCTAAACAGTCCCATAACCCCCAAAGAAATAGAAGGGATCATAGAAAGTCTTCCAACCAAAAAAAGCACAGGATCAGATGCTTTCAGTGCAAAATTCTATCAGACCTTCAAAGAAGACCTAACACCAATACTCTTCAAACTATTCCACAAAATAGAAACAGAAGGAACAGTACCCAACTCCTTGTACAGAACCACAATTACGCTGATACCAAAACCACACAAAGATCCAACAAAGAAAGAGAACATCAGACAAATTTCCCTTATGAATATCGATGCAAAAATACTCAATAAAATTCTTGCCAACCAAATCCAAGAACACATAAAAAAGATCATCCACCATGATCAAGAAGGCTTTATCCCAGGGATGCAGGGTTGGTTCAATATACGGAAATTCATCAATGCAAACCACTACATAAACAAACTCAAAGAAAAAACCAAATCGTCATTTCATCGGATGCTGAAAAAGCGTTTGACAAAATTCAGCATCCTTTCATGCTTAAAGTCTTGGAAAGAACAGGAATTCAAGGCCCATACCTAAACATAGTAAAAGCAATATACAGCAAACCGGTAGCCAGCATCAAACTAAATGGAGAGAAACTTGAAGCAATCCCACTAAAATCAGGGACTAGACAGGGCTGCTTATCTTTCTCCTTATCTTTTCAATATTGTACTTGAGGTACTAGCTTGGGCAATTAGACAACACAAGAAGGACAAAGGGATACAAATTGGAAAGGAAGAAGTAAAACTATCATTATTTGCAGATGATATGATACTCTACCCAAGTGACCCAAAAAACTCCACTAGAGAACTCGTACAGCTGATAAACAGCTTCAGCAAAGTGGCAGGTTATAAAATCAACTCAAGCAAATCAGTAGCCTTCCTATACTCAACGGATAAGCAGGCTGAGAAAGAAATTAGGGAAATGACACCCTTCACAATAGCCACAAACAGTATAAAGTACCTTGGGGTGACTCTTACCAAACATGTGAAAGATCTGTATGACAAGAACTTCAAGACTCTGAAGAAGGAAATGGAAGAAGACCTCAAAAAATGGAAAAATCTCCCATGCCCATGGATCGACAGGATTAATATAGTTAAAATGGCCATTTAGCCAAAAGCAATATACAGATTCAATGCAATACCCATCAACATCCCAACTCAGTTCTTCATAGAGTTAGAAAGAGCAATTTTCAAATGCATCTGGAATAACAAAAAACCCAGGATAGCTAAAACTATTCTCAACAACAAAAGAAATTCTGGGGGAATCAGTATCCCTGACCTCAAGCAATACTACAGAGCAATAGTGTTAAAAACAGCATGGTATTGGTACAGGGACAGACAGGAGGAACAATGGAACAGGATTGAAGATCCAGAAATGAACCCACACACCTGTGGCCACTTGATCCTTGACAAAGGGGCTGAAAACATCCAGTGGAGAAAAATAGCCTTTTCAACAAATGCTGCTGATTCAACTGGAAGTCAGCATGCAGAAGAATGCGAATTGATCCATCCTCATCTCCTTGTACTAAGCTCAGCTCCAAATGGATCAAGGACCTCCACATAAATCCAGACACTCTGAAGCTAATAGAAAAGAAACTGGGGAAAACCGTTGAGGACATTGGTACAGGGGGAAAGCTCCTGAACAGAACACCAATAGCATATGCTCTAAGATCAAGAATTGACAAATGGGACCTCATTAAATTACAAAGTTTCTGTAAGGCAAAGGACACCATCAAAAGGACAAATTGGCAACCAACAAATTGGGAAAAGATCTTCACCAACCCTACATCAGATAGAGGGCTAATATCCAATATATATAAAGAACTCAAGAAGTTAGACCCCAGAAAACCAAATAACCCTATTAAAAATGGGGTACAGAGCTAAAGAAAGAATTTTCACCTGAAGAACTTTGGATGGCTTCGAAGCATCCTAAAACATGCTCAACTTCACTAGTCATTAGGGAAATGCAAATCAAAACAAACCTGAGATGTCACCTTATACCAGTCAAAATGGCTAAGATTAAAAATTCAGGAGACAGCAGGTGTTGGCAAGGATGTGGAGAAAGAAAAACACTCCTCCACTGCTGGTGGGGTTGCAAACTGGTACAACTACTATGGAAATCAGTTTGGAGGTTCCTCAGAAAACTGGGCACCTCACTTCCAGAGGATCCTGCTATACCACTCCTGGGCATATACCCAGAGGCTTCCCCAGCGTGCAATTAGGACACATGCTTCACTATGTTCATAGCAGCCCTATTTATAATAGCCATAATCTGGAAAGAATCCAGGTATC
Source organism: Apodemus sylvaticus (assembly GCF_947179515.1). Taxonomy (NCBI): domain Eukaryota; kingdom Metazoa; phylum Chordata; class Mammalia; order Rodentia; family Muridae; genus Apodemus; species Apodemus sylvaticus. The sequence goes on from NC_067483.1 coordinate 18,443,518, forward strand.
TGTCAACAGAAGAATGGATTCAAAAAATGTGGTATATATACACAATGGAGTACTATTCAGCCATTAGCAACAATGAATTCATGAAATTCTTAGACAAATGGATGGAGTTAGAGAGGTAACTAAGTGAGGTAACCCAGTCCCAAAATATCAATCATGGTATGCACTCACTAATAAGTGGATATTAGCCTGGAAAACTGGAATACCCAAAACATAATCCACACATCAAATGGGTACAAGAAGAATGGAGGAGTGGCCCCCTGGTTCTGGAAAGACTCAATGTAGCAGTATAGGGCAAAACCAGAACAGGAAAGTGGGAAGGGGTGGATGGGAGAACAGGGGGAGGGAAGGGGGCTTATGTGACTTTCTGGGAGTGGGGGGCCTGAAAAGGGGAAATCATTTGAAATGTAAATAAAAAATATATAGTATAAAAAAGTCTATCACATTAAAAAATGAAACTAATTGTGTACAGTAATAATTTGTAGTAAATTATGTAGAGATAGAATGTATATTGCTGTCTCAAAGATAATTAAAAATATTTGGTTTGTGATGAGTAGTAAGACAATCATGGTCACTCTCATTATTTATAGGTAATATTAAATATAATATTAAAAGTCTATTCGAGAAAAAGAAATAAAAGATACTCTACTCAGAATGAAAACTGTTCAAAAGAATGATGTGATGTCTATCACCTATCACATGTCTTTATGTCAAGCATCTCTATTTATCTGTCTGTCTTTCTGTCTATTGATCGATTGATTGATCTATCTATCCATCCATTATATATTACCATATATTTACCATATTTATTTATTTTTCTGTCATCTAGTTATCTATCTCTAAAGGTTCCATCAAAAATCTACTAGTATTCCTAAATACTTGGTAAAATTATAGTTTGGAAAGTCAATTTACCAATACTAAGTAGCATTCCTAAACCATACATACAAACTGTTTGAAACAGAAATCTACAAAACAGTCTTATTTATAAATAGTTACTAAATATAAATTTAGGAATAAGTGTAATCCTTGATCTCTGTCTAAGTCAATGCTCTATAGCTGTGAAAGGACACTGAGTCCAAGGCAATTATAATAAAAGAAAACACCTAATTGGGGGCTTGCTTAGAGTTTTAGTAGTTTTAGTTTCAGAGTTTTAAACTTATTATCATCATGGCAGGAACCAAGGCAACATGCAGGCAGACATGAAACTTGAGAAGAAGCTGAGAATTATACATCTAGATCTTAATGCTTTAGGAAGAAGTAAAGTCACTGTGCATACCTTGGGCTTCTAAAACCTCAAAGCCCACACCCAGTAACCCACTTACTCTAATAAGAACACACCTACTCCAACAAGGCCATATCTCCTAATCCCTCCCAAATAGTGACATTCCCTGATGAATAGAAATTCAAGCATAAAATGGATGGAGCTGGAGAACATCATACTAAGTGAGGTAACCCAGTCTCAAAAGATCAATCATGGTATGCACTCACTAATAAGGAGATATTAGCCTGGAAACCTGGAATACCCAAAACATAATCCACACATCAAATGAGGTACAAGAATAACGGAGGAGTGGCCCCTGGTTCTGGAAAGACTCAGTGTAGCAGTATAAGGCAAAACCAGAACAGGGAAGTGGGAAGGTGTGGGTTGGAGAACAGGAGGAGGGAAGGGGGCTTATGTGACTTTCGGGGAGTGGGGGGGCCAGAAAAGGGGAAATCATTTGAAATGTAAATAAAAAATATATTGGATAAAAAAAAAGAAATTCAAGTATATCATATTCAAACCACCACATTCCACTCCCTAATCCCAATAGGCTTATATGTATCTATATCACAATGCAAACATATATTTTGTCCAAGCTCAAAAGTTCTATAATCAAAAGTTCCAAATCTCCTCTGAGACTCAAGGCAATCTCTGAACTCTAACCCCCTGAAATAGTCAAAATAAAAAGTAGATCACATACTTTTAACCTTCAATAGAAGAGAATATACATTATCATTACAAAAGGGAGGGAAGAGAACATAGTAAGAAAATATGGGACCAAAATACAAGACCTAAACTTAGCCTGGCAAATTCCAAATTCCATACCTCGATGTCTGATATCAAGGTGCTCTTCAGATCTCCAACCTCATTCCACTTTGTTGACTACAACAACTGTGGGCTTGTTCCATGCCCTGTTAGCAGGTCTCCTTTACATCTATTCCATGTCTCTGGACTTCCATGAAGGAATATTCCTGATAAGCCTGGCATTAGCACCTCTTTTTTTTTCCTGAGAAGAAGCATTTTATAACCTGCTATTTAACTATTAAGGCCAGAATCACATTGCTAGTGCTGCCAACTTGTATGGCTTGCTGGGACGGCACCTTACCCTCTTTGTTCAGTCACATTTGCCTCAGCTCTGTTGCAAATGGTTTGCTTCACTGCTTAAACGTTTCATTTGTTGCTTTGCATAAGTTAGAAGCTTAGCTGTCTGGGGTCTGCCTCCAGGTCCTTTATTCCATTTAGCTTCAGGTTCTCTTTAAACCTGATATCTCAAGCACTGAGCTTAGCTCCATTGTACTTCCTGGTGCTCTTTTTCTCCTCAAACTCTACATTTTGTATTTTTCCTTATTTAGCGTGCTCCTTTTCATTATAGATCTGCATAAGAGTGACCACTAATAACCAAGAACCATAGTAGATACTAGACTGTCTTGAAATCTCCTCTGCCAATGCCATTAATTTATAACATATCAAATTAACTTCAGGCTTTTTTTTTTTGTTAAAGGCAGAAAGCAGCAACATTCTTCAGCAAAATATCACCCAAATGGTCTCTAGGCCACTTACAAATCTCTTCTTCTGTGAAACCTCTTGAGTCAGACTGTCATACCATACATTGCTCTCAGCACCAGTCATCCATGCCTCTATTAGTATGGCCTACTAAGACACTCTTAAAGCATTCAACTGATTTCCTAATTACAAGCCCCAAAGTCCACATTTGTTCAATAAACAGCATTGTTGGGGCTATCAGAGTAATACTCCATTACTGGTACCAACTTCTGTCTTAATCAATGTTTTCTTGTTTTGAAGAGACTCAATGACTCAAGGGAATTATAATAAAAGAAAACATTTAATTGGGGGCTTGCTTACAGTTTCATAAATTGAGTCCATTGTCATTAAAATGGGAAGTATGGAGCTGTGCAGGCACACATGCTGCTGAAGAAGTAGCAAAGTATTACTGCAATTAAAAAACATCCATCAAGAAAATAAACCGAGAATAAAAGAAGTCTATAATCTTTTTTGATAATAGAAAATGTGGGAATCCTATTGTCTGTGGAAAGACTCTAATAGAGGAATTGGGAAAGATAAGGATAAATAGTTGGATTTCATTCTAGTGAGTGCTTCAGCAAGTATTCTTCAGAGAATAGAAATAACTGGGTGCAGAAAGATTTATTAAAAGGACTTGACTCACTTGACTGTGGAGGCAGAGAGGTCCCAACATAATAAACTGAGAGGTCCTGGGTAAAAAGTCGTCAGTACCCACACTAAAGCAAAGCCCATGTTTCATTTGGAATCTAAAGGTCACAATGGTCATTGTCCCAGTCTGTGCGAGCTGTAGGATTTCCCTCTTGCTCTGATGCTGCTGGCATTTACACTTGTTGGGCACTGGATGAGACCCTCATATACTGGGGTAGACATTTTCTATTCTTAGTCTGATGCTTCAAATTTATAAAGTCGATAGACAAAAAGGAGCCATCACAGAAAGGATTTGTGGTATGAGGTTTCACCTGGGAAAGAGATGGGATGCTTCTCTTTCCAAGACAAAGGAAACACTCTGGAATGATTTGTGGCACAGAGGAATATAACACTATTAGCTCATAGTGATAGATGTAGAGGAGTTAGGGACCTTGTGAAAAGATTTATTTGGACAAATAACTCTTTTTAAAAATGTGATAGTCTTGGAAAGAGATTGATATGGCAGTTAATTGAACTTAAAGAAAAATGTGTAAGTATCAAATGGCTTGTAGCTCTTCCAGGGCTACCTAAAAGTGGCAGACTACAGTAGTGCCTATGTAATTTCCCATCCCCTGCCTCTCTTAGGCTTTCTTCTTGCTGACAGCTTACCTTTATGATAGTAACTTCTTTAAATGTGGATGGAGTTTTAAAATTAATCATTGCAATTAGTCTATGAGTAGATTTGTAGATGGATAGATGAATGGATGGATAGATGGAAGTTAGTCTGTAAATGAAAAATCTGATCCATATACTGACAATCTCATTTTGCAGATAGACCAGAGATGGCCCTACAGTCCTCATCATTGGTATAGAACATTGTATTGTATTTATTAGGATAACTGCTGGTAAATTTAGACCAATATAGCTTATATTAAATATTTTTCTTCCAGATATAAAAATCTTTGTTACAAAGTATTTATGCATGTGTTTGCTATATTTCTAGAATGCTGATAAATTGGGCAATGTAATAAAATTAAATTTATTTACTTTTGAACACTCAAAGTAGAAAAAAATCAGTGAATTTTATGTCAGGAATGCAGTAGTAAACAAAGCATGTGCGGTCTCAGCTTCAGAGAATCTCATGTCTTATGGAAGATTTGGAATATTTTAAATGCAGGTAAGACACATTGTGACAACTGATGTAATGATGCTTGAAAAGATGTTGCCCCTTATCATGATTTGGCAGTTATACGTTAAATGCATGTATCAAGTTACCACAGTGTGCTCTATACATGTGTTCAGGTGCTAATTTATTTTTTTAAACGAAAGTGAAGACATTGTTATAAGCCACTGGAAGGACTTAGGAAATGTCTCTTATTGACAGGCAGTAGTAATGCTTGTGAACAAGTAGGATACTTGCTGACAATGAGGAGCTTTGGAGTGGAAGGAGTGTTGCTCAAGATTTGCAGTAAGGTGAGACACATGGATGAACTGTTAGAGGAAGTATAAGGAATCTGGTGTAACCAGAGCACCTATATGAAGAGAAAGCTTGAAATGAGGAAATGAGGTATAAAGCCTTTTAGGCTATTTTCAGAGTTCGTGCCCTGATCTTATATATGATAAGTAGCCTTGAAAGCCTTTTAGCTAGAAGGGTAGATAGTGAGGACAGTGGGATATTTATGATGTGAAAAATATGTTGAGGGGCGGGAGAGTTGGCTCAGCGGTTAAGAGCACTGACTGCTCTTCTGAGGGTCCTGAGTTCAAATTCCAGCAACCACATGGTGGCTCACAACCATCTGTAAAGAGATCTGATGCCCTCTTCTGGTGTGTCTGAAGATAGCTACAGAGTACTTACATATAATAGGTAAGTAAATCTTTAAAAAAGAAAGAAAGAAAGACATGTTGAAGCTGAGGTAGTGAGCTTTAGCCATCATTGCCCAATTCAATCCAGAAAAAGTAAAATTGATATTCAACATCATCTTCACTATTAGCCTGTTTTATAGCTCTGGTCATGTCTTCACTTTTTGGATATAGTGGGAATCAAGAACCAACTTCACCTTTCTTTTTTTGTACTTGGTCAGTGTTATTTATTAACACAAAATCACTATTTTTATTTGCAGAACTACATTGACTGTGCTGAAAACTTATATGATGCTAAGGTGGAAAGAGTTGACTTCACAAATGATATACAAGAAACCAGATTTAAAATTAATAAATGGATTGAGAAAGAGACACATGGCAAGTGACACATCTTTATGTTTTACACTATTTGCCAGTTATATGTAAATATTAAGATCAGAATACTTGAGACATTAAAATTTTTATGCATATAAAAATAGTCTCTCCTAATCCAAAGTAGTGATTGTTGTTGTTTTAAACCATTTGCTTGATTGATTTCAATATTTTAAAAATGTTTTTTATCAGAATAACATTTGGCAAAGGTAGTAATTTTAGAAAAATTGTAACACTTTATGATATTTTTACAATTGAAACCTGAATTTTAGGCAAAGTTTTCCTCTAATATAAAACACAGAAACCTATTAATCTTTTGTGTTGCTAATCAAATGATTCTAAAGCTAATATTACTTATTTACCTGTGGTAGATTCTGATTTGAACTGTTAATATTATTCATGTATGTGAGTTTTTCTTCACCTCATAACTATGAGCCATGTGATTTACACTCCATTTAGCAGCACACACATTCTCTTGGGAACAAGAAGATAATTTTTTCATTTCCTTTGCTCATTCCTTTCACTCGTTATATCATTACTGCACCTTGGCTTACTCCCCATTACAAATCTCAAATATAATATGTATATTACTAATGATTCAAAAGAAATGACACAACTTGGTTTTGAAAAACTAAGTGGCATTCTATATAGTATTAAATAGTTACGGGCGTTTGATTTCTCCCCCCATTTGAAGCTTTCATGAGTATAATTTAAGTTTCAAGAAGAAGTGATATAACTAACAAAAGTCTTGCTAATGTGAATTGGGAGGAAACAGAATTTTTAATGGAATGGAATTAGGTTCTACTTGTAGTTGCACAGTTTCAGTGTGGTTTGGTCAGTGTTTTGAGGAACTTCTTTCCAGATAAAAGTCATGTTGCCATGGCCTTTTGATTCTTTAGTGATATTTGCATTTATTTTTTCTTTTACTAATATTTTTTTTATCTCCTACACATGACTGGGTCTAATTTTGTGTTTAAAACTAAATCCTAAGTAGATATATTGGTTTATTGGTCTGGGTAAGATGACCACACACTTCAATCTTAAGACAAATGGTGATCATATCATTTTCATAGATCAACGATTGATTGCTAATAATAATTTATTATTTCTGGGAAACAGTTGTTTCAGTTTGTCAGGTAGTTGTGACTTCTTACAACTTGTCATTTCCTGTGCAACTGTTGTCATAGTGTTCCAGGGAAGCCCACCCACCAGGACTTCTCTACAGTTGGCTGATGAGTTCTGCTTTGGCTGTTAGGACCTCATTGTTCTGAAAAAGACATTTCTGAAATCTCCTGGTTATCTTTTGGAGGTCACCTAAAAGTTTTCTGTAAACAGTGCTCTAAACAGGGTACCTCCTTGGGTTTTACTTCTCTTGTGTGGTGTTTACCACAACCAAAAGGTAGACTTGTGGAAGTTAATTTTAAGTTTCTGGAAACTTTTCAAACTGCTCCATCTCATTTGTTGTTTGGATGGACAAATTCTTTCAGTATACTTATCAGTCACCTTTGGTGATATATGAATTTCTGTTTTTTTTCTGGAAATGCAATTTTCCAGATTTTGCTTGAGTGCCTCCTGTGAGGCTTGATTTCTTCATAGGAATCTCACATCTTCATTATTTCATCTCACAGCTGTATGAGGTTGTGTTACAGGTTGAATCTGGAATAGTGAGTCAACATCTCTGTGGCTCCCACAGTCACAGTGATTGTTACACTTACATTCTTGCTGAATCACTGTATCAATTAGCTAATGGCCCTGTGCTTCTGTTCCCTTAAGAGGAAACCAAAACAATGGCAGCACATATTTTGTAAGGACTTCATGAGGGTTAAATCAAATACTGTCCTTAAAGGGTTTAGAAAATACCAGGCATATTCATTACTAAAATGTTATTACTAACATCAGAATTATTTGTTAAATAATGATATTTTAAAAAACATGTCCCATTAACATTCTGTGAACACATTTAAAAAAGTGTTTCACTACAGATGAGCCTTGTTCCATTCAATTTATTTTCAAAAGGCAAAATCAAGAAGGTGTTGGGTGGCAGCAGCCTCAGCTCGTCGGCAGTCATGGTGCTGGTGAATGCTGTTTACTTCAAAGGCAAATGGAAATCGGCGTTCACCAAGAGTGAGACCCTCAGTTGCCATTTTAGGTCTCCCACGGTATGTACATATACATGAAGGGACCCACCCCCAATTATTCCTTAGTGAGAATTGTGGTCTTTGCACAAATTTTACCTGTATTGCCCTCTCTTGCTTTAAAGTGGTGACGTTATTGTCTTGGACAAGTTTAAATGTGGTTGGACTCACTATACCTTGAAATCATTATTAAGTTAAATGATATACAAATTTTATTTTAATCACTCAGTATTTTGTGTTAATTGCAGAGAAATACTGTTGAATAGGTTTAAAATGAAGTGTTACTTTTATTTGTTCCACATTACAAAAATGGATTGACATCTTCATTATGTATCGTTCCATTTTAAACATGGAAATACAGTAACAATCAGCAGTGGCTTGCCTTTGGTGGCTTGCCTTTGGTGATGTAAAGACCAAACCTGAGGTGAATTCAAAGCCTGATTGACAAAGTTCCTGACTTAAGTGTCTCTGTGAGGAAGAAAGATGAGCACAGAAACACTTTGAAAACTGTATATGGACAAGTAAATACAACAAATCACAGTAGAATACAACTTTGACTTGCCCTCTCTTGCACTTGCAGTATAAAACATTTCAGAGGTCTTGCCAGCACTTAAGCGGCTGGGATGGATAGAGTATAGAACTAAATACTTGTTCTGCATTTTTCCATCCGTTTTTCACCCACACATTATATGGGTTGCTCACGATCAACAAGCAAAGCAGACCATGGATCATTCCTGTTTCCTAGATTGTCTTGAGATTCTATTGGAGCTTTAAAAGTGATATAACTTTCTTTTAAAAACCCATTATGCAGGCCACATCCTCTTATGTGATAGCTTTGTAACTGTGTATGCTATGCAGTCTTGAGTGCCAATTTCACAGTTGGTGCTTTTAATTTACAAGGCTGTGAAAAGAGGGGAATAGTAGTACACATGTAATAAAAGTAACAAACAAACAGGGCATTAGTGAAATACCTTTGTAAGATGTGTGCCTCTTTCACTGAGTCCATGGCACTGTGTGGCTGAGTCATCACAGTCCCCACTAGAGACAAGCACGCTCTCAGTCCTCTCGATGGGTTTTGTGTTATTTTTTATTTCCTGTATGTTCTTTTGAAGCCCAAAAGAAGAAGTTTACTAGAAGGATAGAGTCCTTAGGTTGAAAGACACAGAATTTACTGTCCTCTTGTGTAGGAATTTTGTTCTTAAAAGGGATATTACAGAATAGTTGACAAGTTTGTCTATTTTAATTTCAAAAGGAAAAAGAACTTGTTACACTTGTATATTTCTAAATTTATGAAAGGTATCTCCAAGATAAGAATTATATTGTTTCTTACATTAATAAAAGAGGTAATCTATCACTTTATGCAAATTTTTAATTTTCCTAAGACTTTATTCTTAAATTACATGATTTTATTGCTCTGGTATATACTTTGGTTTTGATGTGAGAAGAAACCTACAGGATTATGTATTGCCGGGTAGTATAGAATTTGTATTTTTAAATTAATTGAATTTTTATTTATTTATAAAATTTATTAATTGATTTTCATTTTTATTATTATTTATAGAAACATTTCAGCTAATGCACTGAGAACAAGGCAATCTTTCACCTAGTAACTATATATTAACCCACAGAATCCTTACCACTGCATGCAGTGAGGACCACTCATCACAGATAGACCATCTCTATCACATAGATGAGGGTCTAGAGGCACAAATATGAGATACTTTACCGGAAGTTAACTAGCAGAAATGTTTTAACTAAAGGGCTAACTTAATTAAGATGAAGGCATCTTACAATCAACACTTGCAACATGTCAGAAAATCTCCAAAGCCTACTAACCAAATCCACATTTTTACATGTATTTGGTCAATGAGTAAAATGATATAGGCTTGTAAACACCTCTTTGTGATCTGAATTCTAGTGTCCTGGAAAAGCGGTTAATATGATGCATCAAGAACGGAGGTTTAATTTGTCTACCATTCAGGAGCCACGAATGCAGGTTCTTGAGCTTCAATATCATGGTGGCATAAGCATGTACATCTTACTCCCTGAGGATGACCTCTCCGAAGTAAGTTACAGTTGCCCTACAATGGACTATTGTGTGCAGAATACTCTTGGTTATGTTTTATTTTTCTGTGTATGTGTGTGTGTGTGTGTGTGTGTGTGTACATAGGCATGTGCACATGCATGTTACGTAGTAAGGAGATTGACATTATAGAAGGGTAGAATCAAGGAGATAAAGGGAAATTCAGAATAAGAAGCTATAAATTACCTATAAACTAGATTATGCATAGAAATTTCTTATGAGCATTGAACTATGTCAGTTCAAGTCCTTTATAAAATAGAAGTTTGATATATATGAAAAGTATTTTTAAAATTTCAGGGCATCTTAGTTTAAGAGATTTCCACGTATAGGATTTCAACTCTGTATGAAAAAAACTTTCCCATTATAAACTAGCCAAGTTTATTTGTGAATTGTTTCAAGAAGCTATGATGTACAGCTAAGAATACTTGATTTGCACCTTGAGTGTATCTGCTTCACTCTCTTAGCTTCTACTTCTCAAGTGTTGGATGGGAGAATTGTGAATCTCTGTTTTTCTATGAGAGTGATTGTTATACTGGGAGATCTGTCACTCTACTCCCCAGAGACAGGATTCTGGGTCTCCACTTCAGGCCACCTAAGTTTATTTGTCTTTTATTATTTCATCTTTAAATCTTTACTTTATGTGTATGGGTATTGTGCATGATCGCAGGTTTGTGCCACATGTGTGGCTGGTGTCCGTGGTGTAAGAAGACATCAGATTCTCTGAACCTAAGTGTAGACAGTTGTAAGCCATGTGTGGGTGCTGAGAGCCAAACTGCTAGGCCAACTCTCCAGCTTTCCACTGGTTTGTTTTTCAAGTTGTATAAACATTTATACTGTACATGTCTTTCATGATGGGGCAATAATTAGAAAGCACTGGTTTAAATGACAACTAAGCTCTGTTTTCCTTTAATGATCTCTCATTTCCCTATTTTTGTACGTCTACTGCTACTTTATTAGAGTATATTTAAAATATTTCATAGAACTAATATGACTAATTCTACTTTAAATAATATTTATTTTTTTATAAATTTAAAATATTTCTTTTAAGTTTAGACAAGAGTATAATTACACCATTTCCCCTACCCTTTTCTTCCTCCAAATGGTCCCAGATATCCCTCCTTGTTCTGATTAACTATCTATTATTCCACTTTGTCTTTTTCAATATGCACAGAGATCAGACATGTCAATTCATACACACAAGCCATGGCTTGTCATAGCCTCATGACTTAAACAAGTAACTTGTTTAAAACATGTATTCATGTTATCTTTGTGATTTCCTCCAGATCTGTTTCATGCACTACTATAGACAAACCCAGAAGGTTGTCAGCACAGAACACCAGATGCCACTGCAGTTCTCAGTTTGTTCTTCCTCTAACAGTATGTTTCCAAACTTTTAAATCTCTATAGATTGAAAGCAAGCTGAGTTTCCAGAATCTAATGGACTGGACCAGTAGGAGGAAAATGAAATCTCAGTATGTGGACGTGTTTCTCCCCCAGTTCAAGATAGAGAAGGATTATCAAATGAGGCAACACTTGAAATCCCTAGGCTTGCAAGACATCTTTGATGAGTCTCGTGCAGATCTCTCTGGAATTGCCTCTGGAGGTCGTCTCTATATATCAAAGCTAATGCACAAGTCATTCATAGAGGTCTCAGAGGAGGGCACAGAGGCCACTGCTGCCACAGAAAATAACACTGTTGAAAAGCTGCTTCCTAATTCCACGGTGTTTAGAGCAGACCGTCCCTTTCTGTTTGTCATCAGGAAGAATGACATCATCTTATTTACTGGCAAAGTCTCTTGTCCTTGAAATTCCATTTGGTTTCCTATACAGTAACAGGCATCAAGCAGCATCGTAAATGAATAGAATTGTAATTGGAAGTACATGGGTTTGCTTTGATTTGTTTCAGTGCATTGATGGTCAGCAAACAATACTGGTGACTTAATCCTTTTGAGTAGCTGGCTGATAGTCTCAATCCCTGCTCTTATCACGTCTACTCCCATTTAATTCCCTTCGTCTAATATATTGGCTTTCTATCCATGATCTGTTCTAGCGTTCTTTCGGAAGGCTCATCTGGAACATGGGTTCTGACTCATTCACAAAGAGAATGCAGGGGTTGCCTGTAGAAAGTTTCACATTTAAATTGCTGAGTTTTCAGAGACATTCCTGCTTCATGATACAACCATCTAAGAAGTAAGCCTATTTGTTTCCCAGAAGCCAGAATTAAGGCTAACTCATCCTTGACAACCAAGAAGGTATAAGAATTAACTTTAGTACACTTGACTTCCCAATCAGTATAAAATCCAGGGGCTCAAAAATACACAATTAAGATTGATAAGCAACCAAAGTGTTTAACTAATAACTTCAAATTTATAGCCTTTGGTATTCCTGGGTAAGACTTAATATGTACATAATTTTCAAATATTAAGTACTTTTTAAATGTTGGCAGTTGTTATTTACAGAATATTATTTCATATTCTTTTGAGATTATGAGTGTTTCTCATAATAAAGATGTATATAACACTTGTACAGTGTGACTGCTCCTCTGTTACCATTTTGAGTATACCAGCTTTTATTTTTTAGATCATGGAAAGAAACAGTGAAGAAGGAAATGGATGCTTTTTTAGCACATGATTGGCCTGGTTCAATGATACTTATCCATGACACATAATATGACTTTTATATGCATACTAATGGATGAGATAATTATGAGCATAAGGATTTAAAGTTAAGCATGAGAGACACAGAGATAGACCTAAGTAGGCCACCTATGTTTTTCTTCCTCTCTTCTTCTATTCCACCTGGTCTCCTCCTTATTTATTTTATTTTATTTTATTTATTTATTTTTTAATTTTTTTAGACTTCACCTCTTGCCAGCCCTCCTTTTTACCAAAAATTTTGTAGCTACCATATGAATCCTCAGGCTTATATATAATTAATAGTGTAAAAATGATAATTATACCAAGAAGTTATTTACAAATTAAGTGCAATTGCAATAAAAAATCTCCACAATACTTTTTACAGAAACAGGAAAAACTTATAAAATTTATATACAATCACAAAAGACCAGGCATAGCCAAAGCATCGCTAAGCTCAAAGAACGAAATTGGAGGAAATACTGTTGCAGATTTCAAAGTATATTGCAGAGCTATAGCAATAAAACAGAATAGTGTTGGCATAAAAATACACATATAGATAAAAGGAACAGAAGTCCTGAACTTAAGTGCACACAGCTATAGCCATCAAATATTTAATAAAGCTGCTAGACACTTACATTAGAGAAGCAGCATCTTCATTAATGGTACTAGAAAATGGATGTCCACATATAGAAGAATGTAATTAGAACAACATCTATCACCCTGCACAGAAGTCAGCCCCAAGGAGATCAAATGCCTCAATGTAAAACCTGGAACACTGAAACAGGTGGAAGAAAACGTAGGCAGTGTCCTAGTTAATATAGGTGTAGGGAAGAGTTCCTGCATAGGACCACATTCTCTCATGAACAAAATGCAACAATTAAAAAAACAGATTTCATAAAACTAAAATGTTTCTGAACAGATAAGGAAACAACTAACTGAGTGAAAAGGCAGCCCACTGAGTGGAAAAGAGTATTTTTCAGTTGCAAACCTAATACAGAGAGGTTTAGTCTCTAGAATATATGAATATATATTCCAGGAAATTGAACAGCTAAGAAAATAAATGACACAAATAAAAATGGGCTATAAATCTAAATAGTGCTTCTCAAAAAGAAAAATAGAAGTATCTAAGAAATGTCTCACTACCTGCTCCAAACACAGTGGCCCTCTTGGGATAGTCAAGGTTCATTGTTGAATGGCATGAACAAATCGTACACTCTTGTTGTTGGTTTACATGCTAATAACAGCTACATCTGAGTCTGGATCACCTCTGTATCCCATGTCTCTAGAGTAATCTATCACCATATGCATTGCCAGTGGAAGTAATCTTGAGTATGGATCTAATTTGGAAAATAAGCATGGCCACAGGACAAATGTTTAGAATATTTTTAGGGATTATGCAGGTTTAGTAAAGTGAGAATGTGTTTAAGAATATCAAGAGATATACATATATAAATATATAAAAATTCTTGTAGATAATTAACAAGCTTGAAAATCTCTTAAATCCATGCATCTTTAAATATGATAGTTCTTGTAAGCAACACCAAACAGAAATAAACACAATGAAAAAGCAAATGCTAAAACGAGAAAACAGAAAAGAAAAAGCATAAAAGAATGAAAAAGAAATGGAAGTATAAAGCAGACTGATTGGGAAGAGGAAAGCAGTTGAAGAGGACCAGTCAGAGGTGGACGAGACAGGATGAGGGGAGTTGAATAATACCAATACAGATCATGCAAAGAAAGTCAAAATGAAATCCAGTATTTATAATCAACATAAGTTAATAAACCATTTAAAAACTATTATAATGCATAAATCAGGGCATCACAATTGGAAGTCATGAATTGGAATCAGAAGAGAATCAGATGCAAAAGCTAGAGACCATGAGATGAATACCAGTTCTCGGGGTATGATATGCATTGCTCTGCGCCTTTAGAACTCTCAGACAGAGATTATCTGGACAACAGCTTTGCCTGATTTCCAAAAGAGGCCTTCTGTAGCCAGAAGAACTTCCAGGTTAGACCCCTCCCAACCAATTCCCTGCTTACTAAAGGCCAGCTTAAGAACACTATCAACAAGAACAGGACAGTATGACAGCACTGGATCTCAGCTCTCTTATTACAGCTAGCCCTGGATATTCGAACACACCAAGTCCACATCAAACAGAGGGCTGATATCCAAAACATATGAAGAACTCAAGAAACTAGACATCAACCACCTAAACAATCTAATTTTAAATTGCAGGGCAGATCCAAACAGAAAATGCTCAACAGAGGAATCTCTAATGGCTGAAAAAGCACTTAAAGAAATATCTAACATCCTTAGTCATCAGGGAAATGAAAAACAAAACAACTCTGAGATTCCAACTAATGCTCTTTGGAATGGCTAAGTTCAAAAAAACTAAAGCAACAGCCTGTGCTGGTGAGAATGTAGAGCAAAGAGAATACTCCTACATTTCTAGGAAGGTGCAAACTTGTATAACCACTTCGGAAATGTATTTGGTGATTTCTGAAAAAAAAAATTGGTAATACTTCTACTTAAATACTCAGAGATACTGCTCCTGGGCATATACCTCAAACATACTCCACATACTCCACATACTCCACAGACCACAAGGACATTTGTTCAACTATGTTCATAGAAGCTATTTTTTGATAATAGAGACCTGAAACAACCTAGGTGTACCTCAACCATAGAATGGATAAACAAAATGTGGTACATCTTTACAATGGAAGACTACTCAGCTATTAAAAACAAGGACATTAAATTTGCAGGCAAATGAATGGAACTAGGAAATATCATCCTGAGTGAGGTGATGCAGATCCAGAAATCCACACATGGTATGTACTCACAAGTGGATATTAGCCATAAAGTACAGAATAACCATGCTACAACCACAAACCCAAAGATGCTAAGTAACACAGAGGGCCCAAGAGAGATTGCCTGAATTTCACTCAGAAGGGGAAATAAAACAGACATTGGAGGTAGATGGCGGAAGGGAACTGAGTGGTAGAGGGGCTGGGGAGGGGAACGGAGGTTTGGATGAGGTACAGCAAGAGTGAGGGATGGTGGTGGTGAAAGAGGGTTATGAGAGAGAAGAGAAATCAGTTGTGTGGGGTGGGGGCAATCACTAGGATAAGCCAGAAACCTGAGACAGGGGAATTTTCCAGGAATATATGGGGGTGACCTTACCTGACACTCCTAGCATCTAGGGATTTGTAGACTGAAGTGGCCACCTCCTATAGCCAGGAAGGATTTCCAGTAGAGGTAGGGGGATACCAACCCACTCACAAAGCCATTGGTCCACAACTTTCCTGACTACAAGATGTGCAAAGATAAAGAGAACAGAGATTGAGGAAATGGCCAACCAATGATTGGCCCAACTTGAGACCCATCCCATGGCAGAGTATCAACACTTGACACTCTTAATGATACTCTGCTATGCTTGAAGACTGAAGTCTAGCTTAATTGTCTTCGAGGCTTCATCCAGCAGCTGATGGAAACACAGCCAACATTATATCGAGTTTGAGGAGCCTTGTGAAAGAGGGGAAGAAAAATTGAAGAAAAGTTTTGTGAGTATGTGTGTCTATCTGTATGCACTATTTGTGCTTTTTCTTTGGTTCTTTTTGTTCTTCATTTTTTCCCTGCTCAGAGTTGTTTTTATTTTATCTTCTTTTTATTGTTTATTATTGCTCATTTAAGGTGCTTATTTGTTTTCTACATGGAGAACAAGAAAAGGTGTAGATGTGGGTGGGAGAGGACATGGGGAGGATCTTGGGGAAATTGGGAGAGGGACAACCATAATCAGATTATATTGTATTAAAAAAATCTATTTTCAGTTTTAAAAAAAGGTGAGAGTTTCTTAGGGAAATTTTCCTATTTTATGTGTTTCCTGGAATGATTAGGTTGTTTCCTTGTTATTATCTACTGGTTTCTTGTTCTAATATTTTCAAAAAACCCTGGTCTCATCAATCTGGCTATCATTCATCATGATATCATGGTTTAAAGAACAAGAAAAAATGAGTCGGCAGGCACTTGTCACATCAAGCAATGGTGACAGCAACATACTTGGGTGTGGTCAGTTCTCCCTTTCCATACCTGGCTCTAGCAGGTAGGATTCAAATTGTCAGGCTTGAGGGCAGACAATTATGTTAATCATCTTGCCAGCCCTGTATTTATTTTTAAAATAAAGAAAAAGTTAAGAAAAGTTATGCTATTTGGTGGAAATATGACTTATTTCATGAAAACTTCATTCTGTTTGGTATTTCTATTCTGGAATACAATTACAATTCTCTGTTCTCTGAAGGTTTGCTTTTCAAGACCCCGCCCCCAGACACTCTCCTTCTATGATATTGTGTTAATTTTGCTCACAGATGGTGCTTCAGTGGGTTTGAAGCTTTCTTTGAATAGGATAATTTCCCAGGATGCTTCTTTGCTGAAAGAACAACTGCTCATTTGTCATGCCCACCCTAGAATTTAGGTTCCTAAAATACACTTCTGCTTTCCTGACTTTTAAATGCTAATATATGTTGCCATTGGCAGCGAGAGAATATAATATATTTATAAATGCATGATATGTTTAATTTTTGTAATATCAAACATATATTATAATTTTAAACTAACATTTAATTAATTACGTAGATCATTTAATATTTTCCTATGTCTCTTGAATCTACCCCAGAAAATGGTGTCTTCTAATGTGATTGTAAGCTGGATCCTTGCTAATCTTTTGTATACATACTTAAAATAACTTTGCTGTGTGTGCAAGAAAATGTGACCTGTGAGACTATTCCGTTCTCAGAAGACCATGGAGGAGCAAATGTCAGATGCTGAGTCCTGCTGTTCCTGGGATTGTGGACAGTTTTGGATTGACCAAGAAGATACTGTACAACTTGATGAAAGCCATCTGAAGATATTAACTGGCCCTTTGACACAGTTTTGGAGACAACAGTGACTTTGTGGCTTGTAGATGGCATTGGGGAAATATTTACATGTAACCTAAACAGAAATCAATGAAAGGCACAAGCATGTGGAGATGATGAGGGCAAGGAAGCTGAAACAGACAATAAGACAGCATGATTCTCTTCTCAATCATGACTTCAGAATGAGTCCTTCAAAGGGATGCTTTCTGGTGTTTCAGAGAACCGGCATATCACTGTCTGTATTCCTAGAATAAAGCAAGGGTTTCACAGGGGCAAAACTAAGAGCAGTGGAGGTACATGTAAGTACTGAAAGCACTTTCCACCTCTTCTTTCCAGGTTAGATCTTTGTCTAGTAAATTAGGAAGAATGGTGCTCGGTAGTGAGTCAGGAAATTAGGATTCCGATTCCGATTTGGGTCTTTTTTAACTGTCTGACTCAAGCAACTCTGTAGTCCTGCCAATAACTAATGCCATCTCTGTTTTTTCACTTGTAGAATATACTTAGAGATAGACCTGAGACTAGATGACACAGGGACCAAGGGACCAAGTATTATTACTCAAAGAAAACAAATAAAGCATAGCAATGAAATGACCCTTAGTGACATTCTTCTATACGTATAGATCAATGCCTTGTTCAGCCATCACCAGAGGAGCTTTCTCCTGAATCAGATCAGAACAAATGCAGAGAACTTTGGCCAGGCAATATTTGAGAGTGAGAGATCTTGGGATATTCATCCTTGAAATCTCTCTCCATAGAAGAGGAGATTCATGGAAAAGAAAGATTAGAAGAGTATGGGGGAAAGGGCAACATGGACACAAGCCCCCCTTGAGCAACAGTTCTGATGCTTGTGTGAACTCAGACTGAAGCTGCACTGCATGCACCTGGAAGGTAGCGCGGGTCTGCACTAGATGGTGTCTTTAAACTGAAAAGAGCAGTAGAGATAGCTCCCATTACAAACTCAGAAGCTAGCTCCAGTTGATAACCATTTGCAAATGCAAGTTCAGTTTCCCACAGGGGCTCTCACTGGTGAAACAAACTACTCTTATAGGTAGGCAGTATTCCCAGCAGTAGGAGTTTAAAATGAACTCAATAGGCTCTGTGAAGATTCCTTGTCTTACAATGTCATGTCAGGGCATTTTAAAAATTTTATCCTATTTTTAGTTTTTATTTTCTCAATCTTTCTTTCTCTCTCTCTCTCTCTCTCTCTCTCTCTCTCTCTCACACACACACACACACACACACAGACACACACACACAGACACACACACACAGACACACACTTTTTTTTTTAAAACCTATAGGTTTCCAATTTACTGTTTTTATGGAATTCCTGAGTGTGTGAAGGAGTAAGTCTCTGTGTTTATGTCTGTTTCTCGTGCTGTTTCCCTACTGTTGGTTTGGTTTTTCCAATTCCAATGAATTAGCTTCTTTTTTTTATCTTATTATATTATATTGTATTGTATTGTATTATATTTATTATATTATATTATATTATATTATATTATATTATATTATATTAATTATATTATATTATATTCTCTGAGAAGAGTGTTTGGTTGCTAATGAGAGAAAGAGGTAGCTGTGAATGGATGTGTGGAGGACTAGAGGAAGAGCAAACCATAAGCAAGATACATAGTGTGAGAAAAAAAGCTATTCTCAGTGGATAGAAAAAATAAAAATATCCCAGAGGAAATTTACATTAATTAATAAGTATTTCTGTCTTAACTTGAAATAAATAATCAAATAATGATATGTCAACCAGTTTGTGGTATTATTATTATATAACATGGAAACACACACTGCAAAGAAGTATCAGAAAAGATCAGTAACAAGAAAGCTGCTTACTTAAAATTTTATGATTGATATCTGTTTTTTTGTTGTTGTTGTTTGAGACCTAGGTAGACAGATAGGCTATCTCTGGTGGAAATGCAGAGTTCTGTTTTGTCTTTAGGAACTGAGCTACATTCTCAAGACCAAGAATCTTCTCTTTTGGGCTGGAGAGATGGCTCAGTGGTTAAGAGCACTGACTGCTCTTCCAAAGGTCCTGAGCTCAAATCCCAGCAACCACTTGATGGCTCAGACCATCCATAAAGAGATCTGACGACCTCTTCTAGTGTGTCTGAAGACAGCTATAGTGTACTTAGATATAATACATAAATCTAAACAAAAGTATATTAAAAAAACTTCTCTTTTCTCTCCTTCAGCTATTGTGCTTCAGGCTCTTTCGGACTGTTGTACTCCTAGGGTCAGAGATCATAGTGTTTCTCAAAGGAAAAGGATGTGCTAGTGGCGTTTACAGCTTACCTAGAAGGACAGCAATTTTGAGCACCTCTGTGTTATGGGCATTTTGTAAACCTTAGTAAACCAGAGATATCCACATTCATCTGAGGTCACCTGGGGGGAATTGACTTCTTCATGAGAGACAAAGGAGGTCAGGGTTCCTCTTGTTCTGTCCTACAGATCAGAGGCAGGAGGGTGGAACAATATTCAGTAGGGAGATAAATGAACTGGCAGCTTTAATTTCTCCCCACATCTGTTCACTTTTAGCTCCCAAAGATGGAAAAACATAAGGCTTTGGGTGTACAAGAAATGTCATGGATTATTGTCTTCATATAATCCCCAAATAAGACTTAATACCCATTTCTCTTGTCTGTATGTTCTCCACAAATGTAAACTCATGCCTGCTAAAATCTAAGACACAAATAGATAAGTCTGACATTCTAAGTGGATGTGTTTAGTTGAACCCTGTTCTCAGTAAAAAGCCCAGCGCCCCAGAACCGAGCAGTTATAAGCCCGCCATTTTTCCCCTTCTTTTTCTTTAAATGTTAGCCTCCTTACTCTTCTTGTATGGCTTGGTAAGAATGATCTAGAGAAACCATTTTGAATGTATGCCTTATAGTTTTTAATATTTGAGTATATTTTAATGATCTCTAATTTGAGTCAGGGATAAAATCCAACTCCCAACTAAATTCATGCCAGAATTTGATAAATATTT
The DNA here is from genome assembly GCF_947179515.1 of Apodemus sylvaticus. Lineage (NCBI taxonomy): Eukaryota > Metazoa > Chordata > Mammalia > Rodentia > Muridae > Apodemus > Apodemus sylvaticus. The sequence continues at coordinate 18,463,943 of NC_067483.1, forward strand.
GCTTCTGAACAATTTTAACTATTTTAACAATACATTGAGTATTAATCATGTCCCGCTGTGGAGTGGTAAACCATGCCAAGAAGCTTGGTGGGTCGAGTGGGTCTGAGTCCCTGGAAACTCAGGGTGCATGCCTGAGACAGTAGGCACCTCCCTCCCCCTCCTGACCTTGAAAACATGCCACACTTCCCACACAAGGAAATGTTATCGGTGGTCATGTAGGCCCTGAACAGAGTTCTTCATGCTGATGAGGTACCTAGGGGTCCTGAGGGTTTAGTTAATAAGCTCCCCTCCCCAGTCCTCCTCCCCTGAAAGAGGTAATCTGGGGTACACAGTGAGAAGTTGGTGCACTCCCATTTTCTATGATCAACAACCAAATAACAGTTTGGAAGCAAGGACTGTCCCTTTTATCTACCACTTCTATGGGGAGCATAGAGGCCTTCGCCTACACAGCTGCACTGCCTAAGTGTCCTGAAGAAGGCCTTTTCACACTTCTAGAAAACCATCACCCAGCCTCTTTGCAGGCCTAAGGACCCTGCCCTTTGTTCCTGACTTCTCTATGAGTTTCTCCAGTGGAGACTAGAGGCCCAGATGTCAGGAATTACCAGCTTCAGCTTCTCCCCCATCTCAGACTGCGTTTTCCCATCCCTGGAGCCCTGTCTTGGCACTTCCCTTAAGCCCAGCAGCAGCAATGGGATGAGCAGAGTAAAACTCCCTGTCTTGTCTCTCTAGTGGCCATGCCCATCAGTGGGGCAAACGTGGGTCCACCTTCCACAGCTTGTGTGCTTGTAGATTTCATCACTTTGTCAGGTGAGTCCTTCCAAGGATGCCTGTTCCCTACAATGCAATAATTTCTCAATTTCCATAATCTCATAATTCAGATTTATTCATAATACCTTTAGGTAGGATACAGGAATCACATTTTGATAGAACTAAAAAATAGTCAGTGGTGTAGAATAAAGTGTGTAATTCAACGCTCACTAGTCACTTGGAGATTTCCATTGATTATTTTGCAGGCTCTATGTCTTACAAAGTACACCCTAGTTAGACATTCCCAGAATTTATTATACATTCCTTCCATTGTCTTAGCTAACATCTGCGTCATTAGTTTCCAAATTAAGTATTGCTGGGAGCAGTTAAAGAAGTACAGGAGACAAGAAATGCTGGCCCAGCCAAGGCAGTAAAAATGCATGAATGAGTCAAACAATGAACCAATAGAGTGAGGTGGGAAGCAGGGATGATGTACACTTTATTGTACTGCTGCATGTTGTTAAAAGATTTAAACTCACCGATTTTCTCATTTCAACACTTAAGGTGTTTTTTCCTCTTCTTCCTGTTTTAAAATCTTTTCACTTGGTGACCCTTAGTTGGTGGCAGGGGCAATAGAAGGAAAGGAGATGTACATTTACAAACTACTTTCCATAAAGGTAATATTTCAAAGTTCTGAGGTTATTTTTTAGATGGCACACACAGAAGCCCTGCATCAAAGCATCCTGCTTCAATTCAAGTG